>NC_047031.1:24188894-24222710 GCF_902652985.1 Pecten maximus | reverse complement strand
TTGCTGAAAGCGACTTAATTTGTTTTATCCTGAAGAGTTTTCTTGCTCATTTAAAAAAAAATATAATATAAGGAGATGATTTAAATTCAAATTCACCTGATAGATTAGAAATAAAATTTATGATATATTGAAACTGATTGTTCCCTCCTTGCAGACAATAAGCACTTTCACTTGGTAATTTTTCGATATATCAATATGTTCCATTCCCTGACCTTAGCTGTTAATAAGTCGTTAAAAAAATAAACCAAACCAAACCAAACCTGAAATTAAAACATATGTTCACCGTAACAAACGCGTTACGTCGTAATGTATATTTATATATACTTCGTATCAGAAAAATAAGGAAATAAAAAGGTAATTCGTCAAATTTGTTGTAATTTAAAGTAAGAATGTTATTGGTATCCACTATTGAAAAATCTTTATTGGTTCTATGATTTTTTCTACTTTGACGATTTGATATAAAGAGGAGCCTACATATAAAATCTAAAATATCTGCTTTGTCTTCCTTTTTGTTTTGCTGATTTGGTTTGGTTTATTTTGTTTAACGTCCTATTAACAGCTTAGGTCCATTAAGGACGGCCTTCCGTGCGTGCGACATGCATGCGTGTGTTGAGTGCGTATGTGTGTTTTGGGAGGCTGCGGTATGTTCGTGTTAAGTCTGCTTGTGATAGGCCGAAACTTTTGACAAAGAGAAACCTATATAAGAAGTTTGTAAAAAAAAAATCCGTCAATTACACCAGAATAATAGCGATAACAATAGTTAACAGTCAAAATCAATGATAGCCTTTTCCTAAATTAATAATAATGCTGAAATCTAAAAATGTAGTGCATATATAATGTTTCCCGAATCCAATCTACATTTGTGATGTACATAATGCACATTATATACCAGATTTAAAAGTGATTTGAATAAAATAAAAAATGAATTCAAATAACTTCAAACAAATTGTATCACCATGACGATAGTGTATAGCGTAACTAAATATTCTTTCATCAAAAAACCAATTGGGCATTTGTGAATTGCGATTCCAAGCTTGACAACCGTTGGTAGCACATGTAATCATCAATTCGAGTCGTGTCCCTTTGATAAGAGGTGAGAAGAGGCGGCCTCAAAATCCTGATCTGCTATAGGCATGATCTCTAGAATTATCAAGAGATCCCAGAAGGATCTTGGCGCCCACCATTGAATGATCTTTATAGGTTCTATGTCAGATTGATCCTCTCTCTACTTTTCCCTTCATTTTACTAATCTGTGCAAATTGAGACAGCCCTCCAGTACTTTTCAAACAAGGGAATCCTAGCTATATAAGAAATTTGAGATTTAGCGATAATGGCTGTTTGTTTTCCAGGTTTTTTTCAAGACAGACTGGTCTAAAAATGCAATACAAGGGACCAAGCTTAAGGGGAACCTACTTACGAAATTTGAGAAAGATCCCTTCAGTACTTTGAGAAATAGCGATAAAAAACTTCAATTGTCAAAATCCAAGATGGCTGCCTGTCGGCCATGTTGTTTTCCGACTGGTCTCAAAATGCAATATGCATAACAGGCACTAACAGGAACCTACATATGAAATTTGAGAAAGATCCCTTCAGTGCTTTCTGAGAAATAGCGATAAAAAACTTCAATTGTCAAAATCCGACATGGCTGCCTGTCGGCCATGTTGTTATCCGATTGGTCGCAAAATACAATATGCATAACAGGCACCAAGAGGAACCAACAAATAAAATTTGAGAAAGATCCCTTTAGTACTTTCGGCAGTATGCTTCAGTGAGATAGCACTTTAAATCGGCAAAAGTTCCGGCCTATCACAAGGAGACTTAACACGAACATACCGCAGCCTCCCAAAACACACATACGCACTCACCACACACATGCATGTTGCACGCACGGGAGGCCGTCCTTAAATGACCTTAGCTGTTAATAGGACGTTAAGCAAAATAAACCAAACCAAACCAAACCAAACTTTCTGAGAAATAGCGATAACAAACTTCAATTGTCAAAATCCAAGATGGCTGCCTGTCGGCCATGTTGTTTTCCGATTCGTCTAAAAATGCAATATGCATAACTAGGCACCGAGGGAAACCTGTATATGAAATTGCAGAAAGATCCCTTCATGACTTTCTGAGAAATAGCGATAACAAACTTCAATTGTCAAAATCCAAGATGGCTGCCTGTCGGCCATGTTGTTTCCGCTGGTCTAAAAATGCAATATGCATAACTAGGCACCAAGAGGAACCTACATATGAAATTTGAGAAAGATCCCTTCAGTGCTTTCTGAGAAATAGCGATAACAAACTTCAATTGTCAAAATCCAAGATGGTTGCCTGTTGGCCATGTTGTTTCCCTTCAGTACTTTGTGAGGATTAGCGATATCAAGAATTGTTTACGTACGTACGGAGGGACGAACGGACGACGGACCACGGACGCAGGGCGATTTGAATAGCCCACCATCATCAGATGGAGGGCTAAAAAAATGATATGCCAAATGCATGACTTATAGCAGAGGTGTAAGAGCTTTGATACATATTAAATATTTGTTATGTGAAAAGTCGGGAATGTTAAGCACTGGGCTCACATTTTACTAGGTCATTAGGATTGATAAAGAAAAGTATCATTATTTCATTTGCATCCTTTCACTATATCATTAGCTCAAAGGACCAAAGTGATCTTATGACATACCGTGGCGTCCATCGTCGATCTGTTAATCCGTAAACAATTTAATCGTCTTCCTCCTCATTATAACTGATTAGAATTCAACATTATTTGACTGGTAACATCTGTTATAATTGAAAAGGTGGTGTATGAAAATTATGAGCATTTCGGGATCCCTGCGTCTCACGTTTTCCCCTTGGGAAGTAATTAACATGCAATACTTAGGTGATCGTTAAGACCCAAGGGCCTTTTGTTAATGTATTCTTAACGCCCCATAACATTAGGGCTAATGAATGGTAAGCAAAAAACGTTAAAAATCAAACAAATGAAATATATTATTAGGTAAACTTTTATCGGTGCATAAATGTTTATATCTTAAAAGATAAGCGTTGTTATGGTTCAGTCATATTTAGTGCTGTAGACCAAAAGCTTTAAGCCATTCACCATTTTGTATATTCCGAATGGACGTTTTTGACACGTTATACTTTTGTAAGTTGTATATCGTAGATCAATACAATCTAATAAGACATGTTTGTCTTTAAGCGTTCCATCGAATGCGATTTACTGAGGGTTACCATCCGCTTTTTGCATACGGTAGGAGAAAACATCTTTTTCCCCTTCGAAAGCCCTTGTATATTAGCCGAAATAATCCTATCTGAAATTTCCCATTTTATAGTTTATAATGGAAGAAAGGTAGAAGAGAGAGAAGAATACATAGAGAAAGAATAACATAGGAGGAAGTAATTCATTAAATAAACTTGAAATGCGTTTAAATACAATTTTCAATATTTTTCTCTGTATTACTTTTTACGCTTGATATTGATCAGTGCCGTCAATATATATCACCGAAATGAATCGTGACAGATATAACAGGAAGACAGAAATAAATCATTATGAAGTCACATCCCTGAACTGTCGACTGCCTCATTCACGTTTTGACAATGTATACATGTTTGATGAATAACTTTCTTTTAATAAATTACATTCATTTACTTTATTAACTAAAATCCTTAAGGACACGGACTGTAAAGCTGTGATTATAAATATCCGTGAGGTTAAGACACGTGTGTTAATTTTGCGCTCTATTCTATTGCTAAATCATTTGTTCATGAAAAGAATATCAGCTTTCCTATCAGCTAAGGTCATTTAAGGACGGCCTCCCCTGCCTGAGATATGCATGCATGTAGTAGCAACTACCATTGTTATTAAAAACTCACAGAACCCAAAGCTTTCCTCACAGGGACGTACGCTCAACTAAAGGCCAAAAGTGAAGAATTGTCAAGGGAGACATTAGGAGGAAAGTTGTTTAAGAAAGAGGAGAAAAGATAATATCCCAAACTAAGTCGCCTCTTACGATCATGCAATGGGGCAGCAGGTACAATCCTTACGCCCTATCTGCAGGGACATTTCATTATAGGCCACGAACAGGTAGCTTACGTTGATTTAACATAAGTATTACATACGCCTATCAAGGGATATTTTCCTTTATAACACGATTATTACGTTGTATTAAACTAATGTTAATATTGCATAGACTTTTCTAAAGAAAATATCTTAGTTAAAATGTTTGATTACTTTTACATGTTAATATTTACTAGCTCAGAACTGCCGACTGGCGTATGAATATAACAGTACCACATCTGCGGCCCTGGCATAATACAATACTGGGACATAAGCCTTCTTTTATTTTAACAAATGTAATTTGTATTGATACTAAAATACAAATATTATTTCGGTAATCGTGCTTTTGATTTGAAAACTTTCCTCAAAAAAGGCTATCGGAGTACTTAAGTTCATACCCGATACATAATTTTATTTTAAATAAAGGTGTTAATTCACCAAAAAGTTAGACGGAAAATAATTAGTAAAGATTCAAAATGGTCAGCAATC
This sequence comes from Pecten maximus, assembly GCF_902652985.1. Taxonomy (NCBI): domain Eukaryota; kingdom Metazoa; phylum Mollusca; class Bivalvia; order Pectinida; family Pectinidae; genus Pecten; species Pecten maximus. Next base: position 24,218,167 of record NC_047031.1, on the reverse strand, counting down.
TGATTGAAATCTAGATGGTAATTCTCACTACGTCAATTTTAATTAGGTTGCTACGTTATGTAGCTTTTCCATCGTTCTAGGACTCGTCCGTTGGATTCAAGTGATCAAAGGAGACGACCAAAACAGGAAATCTAAAATCTAGGGACCGAAATCTAACGATCTTTTTTTTTCTAAATAATGTCTTCTTTGATGAAGCACTCCTTTAAGATAATTTTATAAGTGGATGATTAATCTTTATATACATAACGAGCTCTCTGTTGATACATCATTATGTATGCATATGTCGAATATTTCAAATGTATCTGTCTGACATATATGTGAAACCCTGCAGAATGTACCTGCTGCCCTCATCGCACTTGTCTCTAGTCAACATGTCCCCAGCAGAAAAGGAGTACACATACTGTAACTACACAATGTTCTTCCTAATGTTTTTGCTTGCTTAACACTTCCTCCTCAGCCTTGGCCTTTAGTCAATGACCGGGACAACCAGAACCTAGAACTAGATATTCTTCTTCTTCTTTGATTGACAAACCTCCGTCAAAAATGACGATTACGGTTGCGGGAAGGATCGTTGTATGTTTTTTAAGAATTAAAAAAGTGCAGGGATTTGGGTACAGTGAGAGGTTGTTTTTTTTTAAATTATTTTTTTTAGTGGAAACTATAAGTTAAAACATTATGAGGGTGTGTTTATGGTGTGTGTTTGAGATCATCAAGGGCTGCATTGTGTATGTGCCTTGAAGATCTCTAGTGTAGTGCATTGTATTACTCCGTCTTAAGCGCGTAAAATATTACCGGATAGGGTGTCTTACTGGTTGTATGGGGCTGTGTGTTTCAGTGAAGTAGCACTATAAAATCGAGGTTAGCTTGCACTATGAGAAGCAGGCAAACTGGAACGTACGGCAGTCTCTTCATTCATGATCGAATGCTCCGATTACATACAGACTTGTAAATGTTTGTTAACGTTACCGTTATAAAATTATTCTACAATACAAGCCTGTCAAAACTACAGGCATGCATCTCGTACTCAGGGGAGGCCGTCTTCAAAATGAACAAAGATGTTAATAGGATATTAACAATTGCAAGAGGAAAATGACTTTAATATTTCAGCCAACCACAGTCATTTTTTGAGACGTCCTAGAGGGATATTACTGACACTTCACATAAAGATTTCCATTGTTCCCTAGTTCTCGCATTCAATTTTTAGTCTGTTCGGTAGTAACATACATTGTAACTTCATTTTTTCTTACAGATAAAATAATCACTTTATCAAACGCAATCAATTTAGTGTTATATTAAATTTGAAATCAACTCTACAACAGCATTTGTATTCTAAGATTCATTATCTGTTTTTCGAATCGCAATAATTCTGACTCAAAAATACTCTGATATAAAAGGGTTCCTGGCCGTGTTGGCATTCTCGGTAATCACCGATATGTATATACCTTAAACGGATTTTTAAACCTTCAACCTCATGATGCTGCCTGGATAAAGAACAATCAGAAGAGACAATGTCTTAATTGCCCACCCTAGATTTTGTCCCACATCTGTTACACATTTTTAGGTCACCTGAGACAAAGTCTCAAGTGACCTATTTTAATCCCCTTTTGTCCGTCGTCGTCCTCCGTGCGTCGTCTGTCGTGCGTCTTGCGTCCGTAAACAATTTTACATTTTCAACTTCTTTTCCAAAACCACTAAACCAAATTCAATGAAATTTGGCAGGAAGCTTTTATGGCTAAAGGTCAACCAAAATTGTGAATTATATGGTCCTCAACCCCCAGGGGCCTGAGGGGCGGGGCTAAAAAGGGTCAAATTGACTAAAACTTCAAAGATCTTCTCCTCTACTCTCAGATATGGTGGAATCAAACACTCTTCATAGATGGAAGGGTCTTATGGTGTTTTACCAAAATTGTGAATTTAATGACCCTGGGGTCTCAGGTTTGCCCCTGGGGAGGGGGTAAACTTTACTATAGTTTATATAGGGAAATCACATGTTTGACTATAATTTGTTGGATTTCTATTGGAAATTATTCTAACTTGGTTAACATTATCAGTATGGGATAACAGATTGATGTTATGCACATGTTGGCCCTGACTGACCCCAGGGGCTAATGGGCGGGGCTAAAAAGGGTCAAATTAACTAAAACTTCAAAAATCTTCTTCTCTTCTCTCAGATATGGTGGAATCAAACACGCTTCATAGATGGAAGGGTCTTAAGGTGCTTTACCAAAATTGTAAATTTCATGACCCTCGGGTCTCACATTTGCCCCTGGGGAGGGGGTAAACTTTACTTTAGTTTATATAGGGAAATCTCATTTTTGACTATTTTTTGTTTGATTTCTATTGGAATTCATTCTAATTTGGTTACCATTATCAGCTTTGGATGGCAGTTTGATGGTATGCACATGTTGGCCCTGACTAATCCCCAGGGGCTGATGGGCGGGGCTAAAAAGGGTCAAATAGACTGAAATTTCAAAGATCTTCTTCTCAAGACCCAAATAAGGTAGAATCAAATACCCTTCATAGATGGAAGGGTCTTATGGTGCTTTACTAATGTAATGAACTTCATGACCCTGGGGTCACAAGTTTGCCCCTGGAGAGGGGGTAGATTTTACTATAGTTTATATGAGAAATCACATTTTTGACTATTACTTTTTTGATTTCTATCAGAATTCATTCTAACTTTGTTAACATTATCAGCATTTGATGACAGCTTAATGTTATACACCTGTTGGCCCTGACTGACCCCTAGGGGCTGATGGGTGGGCTCAAAATGGGTCAATTAAATTAACTGAAATATTTCAAATCTCAGGTGACCGTTAAGACCCATGGGCCTCTTGTAAAGGGAGAAGGTAAATTGGTTTGTGTGGCATGCGATAAACCCGTACTGTTTACACTTCATGATAGACTCTATCGATTTCAGCATATTCGTGGAATATATTACCACATTAATAACGTGAAGAACATGTTTGAAAAATAGAAAGTTTCAACCACAGCTGACTGTGAAAACAGAGATTTACTAAATAATTCAACAAAATTAATTATGTACCAAACATACTTACAACTTCTAGTACCTAATCATTTATTTTTTTAAACAAACGACTAACATTTACTGTAAACAATACACACACCTGTTAGGTACAAAAAGCTGTATGCCCCGGGCAATCCGTATTTGACCACTACCTGTATCCCACTACATCAGGTGTGTAATTAATAATCCTGATGCGACATTCAGCCGGGTCAGATGTTTTATACTAACCAGACGTGTTGCTTATTTCAACTGGAGAAAATCCGCACCGGAGTTATTTGTTTGCTGTTTTTATGCTAGGAACAACGAGGATACCATACCTACAATGCAAATATTGTTGAACATTAAGTAAATAGTCATAGCAGGAAAATAATACGATTTATTTAAAAATGATATGGAATTTCAGTTGTCATGTTCGGGTTTCGTTTTATATAACATAGTAACACAAATGACGAAGGAAGACAACTTTATGACTCGTGCCCTGACCGGACCTCGGAGGTACGATCTACGGCATCCAATCGGCTAGCCATAAATACCCGAAACTTATACCGCTGCGCCACTCTTCCTAGTACTTTATACTCTGTTAAGGTTTAACAAGGAAAATGAATGCATATATATCTAAAAAAAAAGAAGGTACTAATTATGCTTTCCTGGTACTCTTTAGAGGAATGTATAATGGTGTGAATAGCTGTTTCAAGTCATTCCAATATATCAGGCTATAATAATATTATATTCTTCAAAGAGACTTTAAAGAATCAATGATAATTGTTTTATGAATAAAAATTAACTTATTCAACGCAGATCGTTGCATGAATGTATGCAAAAAGTCTATCAAGATTATTATGCATTGTGATATCATTTTACCTATTGGCATCATACTCATTAGTAATTAGGCTTTATTGCTGTTGGGAGATTTACTGCTTTTGTCCGCTATGAATATTAATTTCTATCTGCTGGAAGTAGAGAGATATCAAAGATATATTCATTTTTAATATTTGTTTTTATGCACAATTCAAATCAAACTGAGGGGACACATAACACTCGATGAGTTTTTAGCGGTATTCTAATTAGCGTATTGATTGATATACATGTAAACGGAATGAGTTTGTTAGGCTCTCAATCATCTCGCTAACATGTATCAAATCTAGTCAGTCAACTGGTTCTCCTAACCGGGGACACTAATTAGAACTTAACCTTGTATCTCAGAGAAATTTTCGTTACATATTTATGTTACTAATAAACACTATATCACTGCATATGTTGATGGGGGAACAAAGGTTCCAAAAGAATCATTTAGACAAGCCTCTATCCGTAGAGATATACACTACATCAATTTGTTTAAAAATGAATATTTAAATTTTAAGTTCCGAAATTACAGTTACTTACAATTTACCCCGTACATCAGCATTGATGATTACCCTCAATTTCTCGCTTGTTTTCTTTATCTATTTAATTTTTTGGTGTAAACCAGAAATAAAATAATATCCTATTTAAGTACTTTTATAAATTTCAAAGATCTCATAATTTGAAAAAGGAAAAAGTCGTACAGCCCGTGTGAAAAACGCCGGAAACTCCGATATAGCTTTACTGAGCCGATACATTGTTTTATGACCATGCTAGATAATATCAACTGGGGACAATGGCACATATGAAACATTCTTGTGTCCCTTAATTTAGATATTGTCAAATGTCAACATTAAAACTTTATTTTTCAGGAATCATTTGTATCGCTACTAAACTACTAAAATTATATTTATAAAGTTTATATGTCCTTAGTTGAACCCATTCAATTTTGATTGTGATCGCTAATGGAAAAAAACAGCGGAGTTGCAATGTTGTCACTCTGACTTTGGGTTCAAATTTTGTACTTATGTGACCTTTGAACTTGAAATATTTGCTAGAGATTCCATTGTTAAACTAAACCTACACCAAATAGCAATGTAAAGCAACTATTGAAAGTCGAGGTCAAATAAATTTTAAAGTTTTTGACACCTGTACAGAACAGAATGGCAACACATTCTTCCGCAATACATACGAATTATATCTAGATCTTAGCACAAACATACCGAAGCCTCCTTAATATTGAACAACTTTCTTCTTCCTAATGTCTCCCTTGACAATGCATCGCTTTTGGCCTTTAGTTGAGCGTTTGTCGCTGTGAGGAAGGCTTTGGGTTCTGTCCCCTAACCAAGATATACCAGAGTCTTTAAAAATGGTAGCGCTCAGCATATTTGGAGTGGGACGACTGGTTCGCCCGTTGTCAGTATACTGTGACCGGGTGGGGGGTGCTGCTGGTGTTTTCGGCAGTGTGCTTCGGTGAGGTCGCACTATGGGTCGGCAAAAGTTCCGGCCTATCACAAGGAGTCTGACACGAACATACCGCAGCCTCCCAAAACATACATCCGCACTCATCACACGCATGTATGTCGCACGCACGGGAGGCCGTCCTTGAATTACCTAAGTTTTTAATAGGACGTTAAACATTAAACTAAACCAAACCAAACCTTAAGCAGGGATCAGATATTAGGCCTATATCATGCATGGGTAAGCCGCTATCAATGATCTTGAAATTTTTTTGAAGGTCACAGGGTCCAATTATGCTTAAATAATTTAAACCAGATCTTCTTAGCTTGGTGCCCGGAGACTTGGTCTAAATAAATGAGGTCACAGGGGTCAAATATACCATTTTTTTTAATGACTTCTCATTAAGCAAGAGGTCAAGAGAAATGATAATAGGCTTTTATCATGTTTGGGTAAAGGGATATCAAAATTGTTCAAATGAATGACCTTGATTTTCACTCAAGGTCACAGGGCTCAAATATGCTTAATTTTGATATGGCTTCTCATTTAAGAAGTCCAGAGAACTGATATTTGGCCTAAAGCATGCTTGGGTGAAGGTTATGAAATATTATACCTAAAACATGATCTTGATTATCATTCAAGCGCATGTGGGTTAATGTTGCGTCCCGTTTTGTTGCTCATTAGTGTATTCATGTAAAATATACATTGTTGTACATTGTTGCAACTTGTACATTCCAATGACGTCACATTGTTTACAGATCCCGCGTTGTGTCTGCACTGCCTGACACGAAGGCTTCATTCTGTGTTTTTTAATGTTTTTGTTAGTTTTCTGATAATTCAATTGATCAGGTATGATTAAACAACCCCAATCAACACGAGGTGTGATTGTAATTTTAAGTTTAAACCGCATGTTGCGAAAAATACTTCAACTTTCACTTTGTCAGTGCATTCGTGATCGCAGCTTCGATCGGCTGTCATGGCAACGACGAGGACGGTGGTTTCATCACAGTGACGAATTTACAAACTTGCATGTGTACAGCCGAAAATTTCTAACTATACCTTATGTCTTTGGGAATCATCTGTAAATAATTAATTGAATTAATTACGATCCATTGCATTCGTTTATTAACGTTTGTTCGTTTCTATATGCCGATTTCGATACTTAAAACACTGAAGAGTTCCAATATTGGAGAATGAACATTAACACTTGCTCTATGAATCGTCCTAGAGCACCCGACTACCCTAAATCAATACTTATGAAACAGGTACGAGCGTGAAGGTAATTGTATGAGAGCAACGACAAGTGCTGTACATTCTTACGAAAATGACAAACATCGTCAAAATTACTTCAAAAGTAGTCAATTAATCGGCATTTCTTCAATTAACACCAGTTTATAACGCCGTTATGTAACCATACTTGAATAAATAGAAGAATGTACAGCACTTTTTATCGGTTTCTTAGCACGATGAATAAGTGTATCATATTTGTTTGTACGACAAAATACGTTGGTCGGGTGCTCTGGCCATATTTACCGACCAAGTGTTAATGTAGTCCTTCGTGCCGGTCACGTGACCACGCGAGAACACGAGGAACGACGAAAACATCCCGATAAAGACGTTGGACACCTAACATTAAAATCCGATAAAAAAAACAGAACTAACCGGGAAATCATTAAATATTGAATTTCTATTAAAACATGATGTTTTTTGTTCTTTTTAATTATAAATGCAACATTAACCCACATGCGAGGTCGCCGGGATCAAATATGCTAAAATCTTTTAAAATTAAGTTGTATCTGTGGTTTGGTTTATTTTGTTTAACGTCCTATTAACAGCTAAGGTCATTTAAGGACGGCCTTCCGTGCGTGCGACATGCATGAGTGTTGTAAGTGCGTATGTGTGCTTGGGAGGCTGCGGTATGTTCGTGTTAAGTCTCCTTGTGATAAGTTGTACCTAAAGCATGCTGAGGTAAAGGGCTATCAGGATTGTTCAAATGAATAACTTTGACTTCCATTCAAGGTCAAATAGGTCACATCTGCTCTCTTTAAGCAAAAGACCCAGAAACCAGATATTGGGCATATAGCGTGCTGGGGTAAAAGGCTATAAAGATTGTTCAAATGAATGACCTTGACCTTCACTCAAGATCACAGGGGTCAAATATGCTAAAATTGTATATGGCTTCTTCTCAGTATGTTAGAGGTCCAGAGACCTGATATTGGACCTATAGCATGCAAGAGTGAAGGTATATCAAGATTGTTCAAAAGATGACATTGCCCTTTATTGGAGGTCACCGGAAGCAATTTTACTAAAAGCTTGTAACGTCTTCTAATGAAGCAAGAGGCTAAGATACCTGATATTGGGCCATCGGAAGCAATTTTACTAAAAGCTTGTAACGTCTTCTAATTTTTATTTTCCTACATTATTGTACTCTTGTTTATTGTCCAGGGTGAAATTTTTTAATGTTGAATCTTTTAATTTTGCACAAATATTTGTTGCTCTTTCATTGATTACTTCATTATCAAAAACGTTTCTTTGCTCACAAATTCCTTTTGTTACTACCAAATGCAAATTTAATATATAAGATAATAATCAACGCGAAAAAAAATCAATGGCAAAATTGAGCTTCATTCAAGGCCACCAGGCTCAAGTACGCTAAAATAGTTTAAACCTCTTCTCGTGAGAAAATACAAATATGATATATGGCTTGTAGCATACTGGAATGAACAATGTTGACCTAAAATTCAAGGTCACGGGAATACAATCTGCCAAATTTATCAAACCTTAAGTGACCGTTAAGGCCATGGCCCTTTTTTAACGAATTATTCTCTTGGACTGTTCACTCATATTTAGTTGGAAGCATTCAAGAGAGATGGGTATTCCAGATTGTACAAATGGAGGGACTAATCTCCCCTAGAGCTGCAGGACGGGTTCAAACAGTGGACTTGGTTATTTTGTTCTCAATGACTTCTTTCTAAAGTCAGCAATAAATATCAGATATCTCATATTTGACTGTTACCATCATTATGCGGTTGGGATTCAAAATTTTACAAGTGATTCGTCTTACTCAAAGGTGCTGTTGTGCGGGGTCAAAAAGGATGATATGAGTGTTTTACTTTTAGAGAATTCTTTTCTGGAATCTAGCGTTATATATCAACTTTATCTTATTGAAAACAACCCACAGCGATGGGGATAAGTAATTGAACGAATGAAGAGACCACTACCCTGGACTAAGAGATGGGGCCAAAAGTATGAACCAGGTAAATAGTGAGTACAGATATAAAGATTTGGCACAAATTCAACATGGACGATGCAAATATTGTTCCCTTTATTTTCACCAAAGGGTGTCATCATCAGAAAAGAAAAATGTCGATAATAAGCAAAACTGGTTTGTTGGTTACCGGAGGAGTTTTGGTGGTTGGCACGTTTCTATTAAAGAGAAAGCGTTCATAATGTCGGCAGCAAACTTCATGGTCCGATGGTACTTATTCGCGAAACGAATGCATTCCTCAAGATGGACCTTACAGATGTTCCTGTATCACCGTACCACTAACCACTAATTAGTGTTATCCGTTGAATGTGAAGTTGTTCAGCGTGAGTACTAACTTAAGCAGTTCTACAAAAAACATCCGTTGAAGGATGCATTGAGGTTTGTAAATGTCGCCGCTGCCATGTGATCTTTGCAAAAGGTTTTACCAAGATCCATGACAGAATCAAGTATCCAGTTGCTAAGTGTTTAAATTTTATCAGTTGGTGTTTGTCTATATATTTATACCATCATGTTTGACTTAAATCAAATTCGAAGAATTTAATTGATAAGTGTTTAGTGGTACTGTGTTAAAATCACAAGTAACTCATCTTACTTTCAATTATGCGACCAGGGTTCTATTCCAAGTTAACGGCTATGGTTTACCTACCCGACTACATGAGTTATCTCCCCTGCACTCCGGTTTCCTTCCACTGTAAAAGCTCTCAGACCACTTCATCCGGACCAAATAGTGATTAATATACATATTCACATCACTTATTCCACATTGTTGAAAGATGAAGTTTTCAATTCTAACAAGAGGCCCAATGGGCCTGTATCGCTCACCTGGCATTAATGTAAGAAATGGGTTTAACATGAAGCATCTTTGACCTTGATGAGCTATGATGTAATGTCATATCATAATAAGGTCAATCATTTGAATATCGGTGGTCTATAAGCTGATAATCATTCATCTCAGCGTATAGGTTATCAAATGTTATCACTCTAACCCTTTTTTTTTTTTTTTTAAAGAATTACTTACTTTTTACTCTACTTTTTTATAAAACAAATTTGACTCCTGTGACTCTAAGTAAGTCAAGGTCATCCCTTTACACTTTAATCCCAGCATATAACATTCCAAACATAAGGCATGTAGGCCTCCTTATTAAGAAGAAAATATTTTAGAACATTTGACAACATATGTCCTTGAAAGCAGTTCAAGGTCATTCTTTTGAACAAGAGGCCCATGACATAAGTTTTGATGTGTAAAAAGGAAGAGTTCCCTTTACATGAAGACTTTAACACATCTGATCTCTGTGACTCTAAAGACTTAATAATAACTTAATAATCCTTCTTTTCAGTAATTATTGCTACTTGCACTGGGTTTCTTCTGTAAGGTGATTAAATTGTTCACATTTCAGCACAATTGACAACTATGACCTATATGTACAGTAGGGAGGGTTGAAGCATACATTTAGGTGAAGTGTTGAGATGTGTGGTACGTTTAATGCTGTCTACCTTTGTTTGTTTCTTTCTCAAGAAGCTGAGAAACTGGTTGGTTTGCCTGTTGTGGTAATGTCATTGACAATTTACCCTAATTGCTCTGGATGTAGTTTAAATTAAATGACTTTACTTTTCAAAAATCATGTTTTAAATACACCATATAATAGAAACGTCAAGTAACAAAGTACTGTACTGTACTGTACTATACACAGCATGTATTGTGTCACATTTCATGCATGGTTAATATACATGGGAAAAAACAATAAACATATTGCGTTAGCTTTAAACATTTTAATAATAACATGATATTTTTGTAGATACAATTTTTTTTTTGTAGAAGGGAAATAGATATTTTCATATTAATATATAAATAGAGGAATTAACGACTACCCGAGATATGTACTACAGCAATAATGTCCTGTTAAGTTTACATTACTTGCATATAATACTATATCTGAATATGCTTTTTTCGTATGAATTATGTTTTTATGGAGGGACTTTTACCCTTTCTTTACAGAAAAGCCAGTGATGCTCTCCATTTCATTATTACTAAAGGCTATATTTTTTTGGATTTATACTGATCAATGCATGCAATGGTGGAATTATAGTATAGATTAGTATAGCTTACAGATTTCTTTATTACATGATATAAAAGTAGAACAACATATATACATAACAATATTTCAATATTCAACAAAGAATTGGTAAAAGCTAAATACAATCATTCAACACTGTTAAAGCAATCATAGTCATTTGATGTCTTCAATATTAAGATAATATCTTTTTTTTAATGATGTCACATTTTATGAAAAAAGTTATTAAAAAATAATTACAATACTTTGCATATTCATAAGTGATTCAAAAGTTCAATATCATAGTGTATGATCTTATGAATATTGATTAAGTGAGTGGATGATAATCAATTGTTTTCCCAGCATTCAATATGGTGGATGGAAGACTTTGGTCAAACATCCTTTCCATGGTACAGTATAGTGGTAATCAATGTTCATAGTGGATGGAAGACTTTGGTCAAACATCCTTTCCATGGTACAGTATAGTGATAATCAATGTTCATAGTGGATGGAAGACTTTGGTCAAACATCCTTTCCATGGTACAGTATATAGTGGTAATCAATGTTCATAGTGGATGGAAGACTTTGGTCAAACATCCTTTCCATGGTACAGTATAGTCGTTAATCAATGTTCATAGTGGATGGAAGACTTTGGTCAAACATCCGTTCCATGGTACAGTATAGTCGTTACTTAAATCAATGTTCACTGTGGATGGAAGACTTTGGTCAAACATCCTTTCCATGGTACAGTATAGTGGTAATCAATGTTCATAGTGGATGGAAGACACTGGTCAAACATCCTTTCCATGGTACAGTATAGTGATAATCAATGTTCACAGTGGATGGAAGACTTTGGTCAAACATCCTTTCCATGGTACAGTATAGTGGTAATCAATGTTCATAGTGGATGGAAGACTTTGGTCAAACATCCTTTCCATGGTACAGTATAGTGATAATCAATGTTCATAGTGGATGGAAGACTTTGGTCAAACATCCTTTCCATGGTACAGTATAGTGATAATCAATGTTCAAAGTGGATGGAAGACTTTGGTCAAACATCCTTTCCATGGTACAGTATAGTGGTAATCAATGTTCATAGTGGATGGAAGACTTTGGTCAAACATCCTTTCCATGGTACAGTATAGTGGTAATCAATGTTCATAGTGGATGGAAGACTTTAGTCAAACATCCTTTCCATGGTACAGTATAGTGATAATCAATGTTCATAGTGGATGGAAGACTTTGGTCAAACACCCTTTCCATGGTACAGTATAGTGGTAATCAATGTTCATAGTGGATGGAAGACTTTAGTCAAACATCATTTCCATGGTACAGTAAAGTGATAATCAATGTTCATAGTGGATGGAAGACTTTGGTCAAACATCCTTTCCATGGTACAGTATAGTGGTAATCAATGTTCATAGTGGATGGAAGACTTTGGTCAAACATCCTTTCCATGGTACAGTATAGTCGTAATCAATGTACATAGTGGATGGAAGACTTTGGTCAAACATCCGTACCATGGTACAGTATAGTGATAATCAATGTTCATAGTGGATGGAAGACTTTGGTCAAACATCCTTTCCATGGTACAGTATAGTGGTAATCAATGTTCATAGTGGATGGAAGACTTTGGTCAAACATCCTTTCCATGGTACAGTATAGTGATAATCAATGTTCATAGTGGATGGAAGACTTTGGTCAAACATCCGTTCCATGGTACAGTATAGTGATAATCAATGTTCATAGTGGATGGAAGACTTTGGTCAAACATCTTTTCCATGGTACAGTATAGTGGTAATCAATGTTCATAGTGGATGGAAGACTTTGGTCAAACATCCTTTCCATGGTACAGTATAGTGATAATCAATGTTCATAGTGGATGGAAGACTTTGGTCAAACATCCTTTCCATGGTACAGTATAGTGGTAATCAATGTTCATAGTGGATGGAAGACTTTGGTCAAACATCCGTTCCATGGTACAGTATAGTGATAATCAATGTTCATAGTGGATGGAAGACTTTGGTCAAACATCCTTTCCATGGTACAGTATAGTGATAATCAATGTTCATAGTGGATGGAAGACTTTGGTCTTCAAACATCCTGTCCATGGTACAGTATAGTCGTAATCAATGTTCATAGTGGATGGAAGACTTTGGTCTTCAAACATCCTGTCCATGGTACAGTATATTAATAATCAATGTTCATAGTGGATGGAAGACTTTGGTCTTCAAACATCCTTTCCATGGTACAGTATATTAATAATCAATGTTCATAGTGGATGGAAGACTTTGGTCTTCAAACATCCTTTCCATGGTACAGTATATTAATAATCAATGTTCATAGTGGATGGAAGACTTTGGTCTTCAAACATCCTTTCCATGGTACAGTATAGTGGTAATAAATGTTTGAAATATTTGTAATTCTTACCATGACATATTATATAGGTAATTAAGATCAACGGAAAATATTTGAAGTCAAATGAAGGCACTGTGACATCAGATATATGTACAAATCATAGTTTGTCACCGTAACTCATACTCTTAATTACAAAAAGTCCTGTAATCGTATTTGAAAAATAGTACAGGATATGTTAACAAGCATGACACAATGATAATCATTCAATTTTCAAAACTATTTTGTAGATAGTTGTTGGAAGTCTATACATAATATTTAGATTAAAATGTACATTTTACATTTATATTCATAAATACATACTGAAGATTTTTGTGATGACATTGCTGACAGGACTCTCTACTGTAAATATTTTGTTTTAATTCTTAGCATAGAACTCGATATTTTTCCTTATACAACTCCATTTAAGGGGTTGACAATAACAGTATTTTGGGTTGGTCTATCACTGCTGCTGGCTGTTTAGCACAGTATGTAGTTTAAACATCAAAGTGAATTGTAGAAAACTGAAACATAGCAAATCTATACTATAGAGGTATTTGATATAAGAATTAGTGGCACATATGGAGAAAGCTAAGAAAATAAATCTATTGTGCATACATATGTCTGAAAATTTTAGCAGCATCCCAGCAGCCATGAGCTGCTGTGTAATACTGTCTGTGTCAACCCCTGTGATCAAAACCCCACCCCCTCCCTCTACTGATTCACACATTCAAACAGAATAAAAGGAACAAGAGGCCCATGGGCGTTAACGGTCACCTGAGATTTGAAATATTTCAGTTAATTTAAATGACCCTATTTAGCCCCGCCCATCAGCCCCTTGGGGTCAGTCAGGGCCAACATGTGCATACCATCAAACTGTTATCACAAGCTGATAATGTTAACCAAGGTAGAATTAATTCCAATACTAATCAAACAAATTATAGTGATTTCCCTATATAAACTATAATAAAGTTTACCCCCTCCAAAGGGGCAAACGTGAGAGTCCTTGGTCATGAAATTCACACTTTTGGTAAAGCACCGAAAGACCTTTCCATCTATGAAGAGTATTGCATGCCTTCATATCTGAGAGCAGAGAAGAAGATTTTTGAAATTTCAGTTAATTTCACCCTTTTTAGCTCCGGCCCGCCCATCAGGCCCTGGGGGTCAGTCAGGGCCAACATGTGCATACCATTATTCAGTCAACCCATGCTGATAATGTTAACCAAATTAGATTGAATTCCATTACAAATCCAACAAATAAAAGTCAAAAGTGTGATTTCCCTATATAAACTATAGTAAAGTTTACCCCCACCCTAGTGGCAAACTTGAGACCGCTGGGTCATGAAATTCACAAAATACAAATTGTTTACGGATGCACGACAGACGACGCATAGTGGACGCTGACGGACAAAAGGCGATTAAAATAGGTCATCTGAGACTTTGTCTCAGGTGACCTAAAAACAAAAAGCAATTAAAAAGAAAAGTGGAGGGCCGGAAGAACTGCATTCCCCCCAGAAAATCTTTCATTCATTCCGGTTTTGACTTGGATGCTACAAAGTGATGTTTAAAAAGCAGAATAAACAAGTTTGTGATCTGACCAGCAACATTCTACAGTGCTTGATATACAATTTTGTTCATTGGTAAAGATTAGGTCAAGTTTAGAACCAAAGTCAGTTGTGACACATGATACAACCTGTCTGCAATTGAATTCTGACTCAATCCAGTGCAAAAATGTTTCGTTTTCTGAGGTATCAACATTAAAATCCCCTAAAATCACAAAAGGATCATTGGTGTTTATCACAGATTTTATATGGTGTCGAATTTGTGCTTTTAGATTTAAATATGAGCGTTTTGGTGATTTGTAAATAATGGCAACTTGAATTTTCTTGTTTTCCTTGCTGACATTGGCAATCATACACTCAAAATCAAATGAAGTGAAGATATATTTTTTTGCAAATTGAATGTTTTTGCCAAAATAAATTGCTTGTCCATGATGTGGAGTCTGAGTGTTTTGTTGGTCATTTCTCTCAATACAAAAACCTTCAAGCTTCAAACTGTCACTTGAATTACTTGCTTTCAGTTTTGTTTCTGCAAAAGCCAACACATCAGCTGCTATGATATTGAAATCATGTCTGATATCTTTGATATGTAATGGTAAAGATCTTACATTGAGGAAAGAAACTTTGAGTTTGTTAGAGGAGAGAGTGTAAGGTGGTATGTAGCACAACTGTAATGGAGCCTCCGTGTACATCCGCAGTATTTCATCTTTAACTGCAGTGTCAACTGAAATTTTTTGTTCATTGAGATTTATAATGTGTAAGTCTGACAGATTTCTTACACGACTCATTGCTACATAGTGCATATGTGGCTGTTTTCTAGTGGAAGTCATGTCCACTACAACTTTGTTTAAAGTGCATCCTTGTGATTTATGTATGGTTTTAGCTGCTGCTGGTCGGAGTGGAAACTGTATCCTGATGAAGGATTTTCTGTTGTACAAAAATGTGCGCTGTGTATCAAATATGGGAGTCCAGGTAGGCAAAATGTGGTGTGAACGTAAATGTTTATATGTTGATCTAGCCTCAGTTCCAGTTGTATCATCCTCAAACTGTACCCATACAATACTGGGTCTGTCTGTGTTTGATTGCTTGTATTCTATGTATTTTACATGACAGCATGCACCATTGACAAGCCCATCTTCAATGTTTAAATTGACAGTGATTTCATACGCCATACTAACAGCAATGGGAGCAACATTGAGTAATCCTCCTGTCTTGCTGATTTCATTTGGAAGTGCTCTTACAAGCCTCTCTTTTACATTTGTAGGAATGTCACCAACAGCTGTATCAAGTGATGGTATTCTGACTTTGGTGTTTTCTGTTTGTTCAAATATATTATTATTGAAATTGTCTACTTGTTTGTTTGTTGTGAACAGATGTGGGGCCTCTTTTGGATAATTTACATCTGTTGGTTTGACAACTCGTGACATCAAAGTGGAAAGATCAGATTCAGATAGCTTGCCATTTACCATACAACGCAGTCTGTTCAGAAGTTCAGCAAAGTCTCTGTCATCTTTCTGACGCATGATTTCATTCAGTTCATGTACTGTAAATAATGCTTTCCATATGTTTGTTGCAAGTGGACCTAATTGTTCTTGTAGATCTTGAAATATCCAGTGGTCCATCACAGGTTTCAACTGATAAAGGTCACCAATAAGAATGACACTAACTCCTCCAAACAACTGTTTTTGATTACCCTTGATTCTCTGCAAACATTCATTAATCAGTGAAAACATTTTGTTTCCAACCATTGAAACTTCATCTATGATGACAATAGACAAATCTCTGTATTTGACCCTGAGTGAATTCAGTGTGTCGGAATCAACATGGTAGCTCTGATAACCGCGGTTTGGAAGGATTTTAAATGCAGTGTGTATTGTTGTACCATTGATGTTATGAGCAGCTTTTCCTGTTGGTGCACATAAGAGAACTTTGCAGTTTTCTGGATTGTCACCTTCTCTAGCACACAGATGTCTTTTCAATGCTTGGTATAATGTTTTGATAACAACAGATTTTCCTACACCAGCACCACCTGTTAAGAATGCATACAATGGGCAATCTTTTGTTTTGATCCAGTGCAACACATGCAAGAAAAATTCCTTTTGTTTTATATTTAGTTTCCGTACGAGTTCCAGGTACTCTGTGTTTGGTAATATGTTAGGTGTATGGTCTATATTTGGGAAAGTTTGTGATACACCGATATCAATTCCAATATCATAATCTTTGTGAGAGGCACTCTGTGGTTTGTAGTACACAAATTGTTCACTATCTCGTGAGCCAGCTTGATCATCTTCCTCGTCAATATGCTGTGTCAATGGTGCTATTTGGTCAAATTCCTCACTCATGTCATCAGTTGCTGTTTGTAGGGCAATATCAAGTTCATCTGCATGATGTTCATATTCAATAAGTTTGGTGTCAACAATGTGTCTAACATGCTCATAATGTTCTTGGAATGTACTAAATCCCCCAAGTAAGTCGGTATCCTCTTTTCTCCATGGCAGGAATAATAGAAGTTTTTCTCTGTAGTGATTTTCTGGGTCAGTTTTGGCATTGTATCGCACATAACGAATTATTTTTCTATTTGTTCTACGTTTAAACACAATCCCATTTGGCATGTTTAATGTTGTCCAGTTTTCTGAAATAGTTATAGTTTCATCCTCAGTATCAGAATCAGACATAATTATGTCATCATCATTGTTTTCCTCTTTTTGGTCTTTTTTCTTTATCGGGTATGTGATGTCAAGTTCCGAGACATAATCTGCCAAACACATTGTTTGAAGCTGTTTTGGTCGTTTTGAGTAACGTTTCACAACGTTATCTGATTCAATGTCAGTAGATTGTGGTGAAAGTTCTTCCAATACATCTTTTTGCTTGAGAAGAAATGTCCTTTCACTTGCCTCTGATGTGTTGATAAAAACAACATCTCTAGATGATTTGGTGAGTGGAAGTTGGAGTGTAAGATATGCTGCTTCTTGTGCACTAACTTCAACACTGTTTAAAAATTTGTTGCCCATATGTCTTACTTGACGCTTGATATCCATATTTCCTTTTCGTGCTTCTTTACAAGCTTCATCAAGAAGTATACTCATTCCTCTTTGGGATTTGCTGATATAAGCCACAATGTACACAGCACAAGCATAAGGATCAAGTACAAATTGTAGATCATGATTAGCATTCCAAGCCTGTAGTAAGGATGTCATGTACGGATTGATTCGTACCTCAGACGGCTTTCGTTTAAGAAACACCTTTGGGGACTTTAAAGATGATCTAATACACAAGATGTACTCTTCTTCTGACATATTGGCAACATTTTCAAGAAAGCTGTTAAACGTCAAATGCTCTGCATCTTTCATATCTGTAATTTTCTTCTGTAGTTCTTGGTATTTTTTTTTAGACTTTCATGATCCTCATCTAAAGGCTCTAATACCATAGTTTTGGACATTGGCGGCAATGGAAAGCCAAATCTACATACAGGTTTTCCTTTTGAGTGTTTGTGTGTTTGTATATCGATATGCGAGGAGTATGGTGGCTGATTTCTGCCATTTCGTTGTTTCGTTCTGGCGCCCCGACAGAACGATAATCTTCGTCTTTTCGCCCCCGATAATTAGCGTTATGGCGCCGCGCCATAACGAAAAGACGCCACAACTCAACGCGAAATAACGAAAACGTGAAGCCGCTAATCAGCGGGGCGAGTTAATTCGCCCCGCTAATCAGCGTCTTTTCGCCCCGCCATAACGCTGTTTATCGTTATGGCGCCCCGATAAACAGCGTCTTTTCGCCCCGACAAGACGATAATTATCGTCTTTTCGCCCCGCTGTTTATCGTTATGGCGCCCCGCTAAACATCGTCTTTTCGCCCCGCCATAACGCTGGTTATCGTTATGGCGCCCCGCTAATCATCGCCTTTTCGCCCCGCCATAACGCTGTTTATCGTTATGGCGCCCCGCTAAACATCGTCTTTTCGCCCCGCCATAACGCTGTTTATCGTTATGGCGCCCCGCTAATCATCGTCTTTTCGCCCCGCCATAACGCTGTTTATCGTTATGGCGCCCCGCTAAACATCGTCTTTTCGCCCCGCCATAACGCTGTTTATCGTTATGGCGCCCCGCTAAACATCGTCTTTTCGCCTCGCCATAACGCTGTTTATCGTTATGGCGCCTTCCGGCTAGTCATGCGCTGAGCAATCTTTCATAGAAGATGGCGGAGCAAAGCAGTTACACCAGCCTTTTGAACGGAGACAATACCACTAGTATCCTTTTTATTTAGCTTTAATAACCTTTTAGGTGAGTTTTAAAATGGTTTGGTACACATTGTACCGCTTATGTTCACTTGTGCTGTTATCTATATGTTCGAATATACGGTTAAGTTGCTTTTTCAATTTTACATTTTGAAATCATAATTTATATTCAGTAAAAATGTGTAACATGTTGTTAAATACAATTTCTGATAATTTTCCTTAAACATTGTCAGAACAGGATCTAATTAGATAATATCATTTTGCTGACTACACGTACTCCGATATTATTCTTATTCTCTTCTACCAACATCACGTATCTATAAGGTTTGTATGTTTGTTTTTCAGACTATTTGGACAACGCTTTAAATATTTGTTTTTTTACCACATCATTGATTCCCTCTTTATGAGGATGTTATATCTTTAATGTATTTTGAATGAAAGTTGAGAAGACATGTTTGCGAGAAAAAGCATTGCATGTTATATATAGTGAGTTTACAAAGCCACGTTTATATTTATGTAATATTAATTATAAGCTGTTATTTCAGCTGTAGACAACTACATCGGTACTCAGATCACTAGGTCTTCGGCGTCAGCATGCGGTAACGGATGAAGTAGTTCAAGCTATACAGGTAAGTGTATCTTCCTTATTTGGTAAAATACATACCTGGTGAAAAGTGTCATTTTATTCAGTTCATATACTCACTTCGGATAAGTTATTCCAGTATGATTTATAATGAAGCCCTGATAGGAATGTATAAAACGCAGATGCATTTATAATTGTTATCGCATTTGTCGCATATTCGTTAATAAAAAAAACAATAATTGCGGCCATTTGTGATGAGCAACCAATTTTCCGCCATTCGCATATGTCGTATGTATTGTTGATCGAGTTTATATTTTAAAAAAATAAGCAAACAAGGCTTCACAGTATGGATATTTGCATCACTTAAAACTATGTACACACACATATATCCATGAAAAGGGTCAGCAATGATATAGAGGATATCTAACAGTGTCTTCAGTAATACCAAATATATTTCACGAGTGGGGCTAATATTTTGATATTTTTCACGAGTGCGCAGCACGGGTGAAAAATATCAAAATATTAGCCACACGAGTGAAATATATTTGGTATTACTGAAGACACTGTTAGATATTCTGTTTATAACATGTTTTATCAACGAAAACGAAAAACCTACCCCGTATGCTAACTAGGCCTACAGCGAAAGTTTGCATACAAAAAAGTAGTTCTCCCTGTTCAGGTGCTGACATATATGTCGGGCTTTCTGATTGGTCAATTATTTTGGTATTTTCTAATCATTAATTTGATTGGTCAAATCAGCAAAAGTGATATTTTTCACTAAATATGATATTTTTCACTAGTGAAAAATATCACTTTTATAGAATGAATAATTTTTGATATTTCACTAGTAAAAATGTAATAAATATATGTAGGTGACATGTGTACCTGGTATACGTGTAGGTGACATGTGTACCCAGTATACGTGTAGGTGACATGTGTACCCGGTATACATGTATGTATGTGACATGTGTATCCGTTATACATATATGTAGGTGACATGTGTACCCGGTATACGTGTAGGTGACATGTGTACCCAGTATACGTGTAGGTGACATGTGTACCCGGTATACATGTATGTATGTGACATGTGTATCCGTTATACATATATGTAGGTGACATGTGTACCCGCACTACCCGGTATACGTGTAGGTGACATGTGTACCCGGTATACGTGTAGGTGACATGTGTACCCGGTATACGTGTAGGTGACATGTGTACCCGGTATACGTGTAGGTGACATGTGTACCCGGTATACGTGTAGGTGACATGTGTACCCGTTATACATATATGTAGGTGACATGTGTACCCGGTATACGTGTATGTAGGTGACATGTGTACCCGGTATACGTGTATGTAGGTGACATGTGTACCCGGTATACGTGTATGTAGGTGACATGTGTACCCGGTATACGTGTATGTAGGTGACATGTGTACCCGGTATACGTGTATGTAGGTGACATGTGTACCCGGTATACGTGTATGTAGGTGACATGTGTACCCGGTATACGTGTATGTGACATGTGTATCCGGTATACGTGTATGTGTGTGACATGTGTATCCGGTATACGTGTATGTAGGTGACATGTGTATCCGGTATACGTGTACTCGTCATTTAAAAAATTATAGTTAATACTCATACGCGATATCCCTGTTTCATTTCGATTGACGTCGTCTATAAATTGTAATTAAGTGACTAAAACTTTATTTACCAGTATCGATCCCAATATGAAGTGTTTGTGCCTTTTGGTTATAGGGAAAGTTATATAAATGCTTCAGCATATTCGAAGCATGTGCACTTGAATTAAGACCAAGGTCAATGCACAGATATACATTTGGTAGTTATTATACAATACCGCAATTGATGTTAAATATCAAGTATGTTTGTGAAATATTAAAGAAGCTGAAACATCCCTAACTTTGGCGTGAAAATTTACATTTTTAACACTACACAGTGACCTTGAAATATATGAAAAACATAAAGGCACTGAAACGGATCAAATGGATCAAAATGCCATTATCCAAGTGCTATATCGTCGCCATCTTGACCTTGAAATTCTGCATTATACCTTAGTTGAATCATGCTGAGAGAGAGATTGCAAATGAAATAACATGTTAAATATATCAGACATTTCATGTACAATAGAGATGTTTAATTCGATGAAATACGTGATTAACATTGAACACTACTTGACTAAATGTTGAGTTGGCTTGCTTTTTTCACTTCAGGAGCAATGTGTTGACTCTTCAGCGCGAACTGGACCCAGACGGTGTTCGTAGCAGACAGATGCACCGAAGGGCCGAATTACCTTATACATGTCGATGGCTATGACAAACTGAAACGATTTGGTTTTGCCATTCACCGTGCAATATGCGGGTATTTTTTTCACATCAAAGCTTATTTTTCATTTCTATCTGAAGTACAGTATGTAAATAGGTATGGAATATGTGCGATATTATTTTGAGGTCGAGGTCAATATACATTGTACGTAGCGGTAGATTAAGTTTCTTGATTAAAACAATATTGGGAAAAAGTCTAGTTTTCTTTCATATCAGCTTCACATATGTAAGTATTAATGAAATTATTGGTACAAACTTCCAATTTCGTTTCTTTTTTTCGAAATAGTCGTTTCTGTTTACAACGACATTCGAGCGACATCACACGTGTTTTGACGGTATGCACAAAGTGATTTTAATGTCACCATGCTATTTAACAATTAAATGATTGGTAGATTGTATTTATAGTCAAGGTGAATGCAATCCGGGTGACAAGGAAATATAATGTTACATTGACACACGTAAAGTTTTTCTTTTTCTAAATCCGTAGTTAATGCTCAGCCATTCCCCTAGTATATGTTCATTAAAAACAACGGCAAACATAAAATCCATTAACCTCCTGTGATTGATTTGCATTCAAACTGACACAGCCATATTTCAAAGAATCGCCGTGGTGATGGTAGACAAAACGCCAAAATGAAAATTACGCGATGGTTCTAATGACAAATCCTTGCTACGTTTGATTTACCCCCAACGCATCGCAAAGAATTCTGTGACGTAAATAATACAGTGTACCTTGTACATATTTGCTTTATGATATCAATTATAATATAATGACATGACAGAACAGGTCATTTATGAGATAAAATAATGTTTTGTGAGACTCATGAAGGACACCAAAGACCAAAAGAATCTTCATGGTTGAGAATTGAGAATTGAATACAGTCAAGCCATATGGTAAAATAAACTGCAACACACAACTTGTTTCTTATTGCAAACATATAGGAGGCGCCAGACGAAACCAATTTTTAAAAATCAAATAAGTCATGAACATGTATAACTTAATGAACTGTACATATTTATTTGTCGCTTTGATTGTTGTAGGCACAGTTGATTACAAGATACTGGTGGGTAATGAAGACATCGAAGGAGTGAAAGAACTCTGTACTTTTGTTCAAGTTAATTCTGAAGTAGTCACTGTATTATAACAGGATATGGGTGAGAAGAGGCTTAGAAAGCCATCCACATATAGGGAAGCTCTGGAACTGCGGAGAACTAGTTCACTACTGGTACTAAAATAATCTACAGATAGCCTACACAATGGCATAGTAGAGCAAAATTTGAGTGTGCTTTTTTCTGTCTCACTATCAGGTCTACGTACAGAAAGCGTATAAAGGATAATATTTACAGTAATCAAAATATTTGAAGAGAAATACTAATAGGTTTTGAAGGCAAAAGTGAATTTCAGTTCGAAATTCTTATAGTTAGCCTGAACTCATATGTATACCAACATTTCTTGTATTTTACATGCAACTACACTTCTTTAAGAAAAATATCGTAATGTATACATTTGTATATCCAATGTAACTTTGGTAATTAAAGCAACATGCATTACCTTGCTGGGAAAAATCTAGTTCCACTTGATGTATTTTGTTTACGAAATATATTCCCGAATTAACAGATGTATTGATAATTATTGATTTTTATTTTTGGAAATATTTATAAAACACTGATATCCCATCCGTATTTCACATGCAAAAAAAAATTAAATGTTGCAAAGTAATTATAACCTACCTGGCATCATGCAAATGATCGGGAAAAAAAAAATCATTATTACCACAAACATAAATGCTCAGAAACCATAAAATATCAACTTTGAAAATATTTGGGTGATAAAATTCTTCGGGCAATTTTAAGGAAAGTCCGAGTTATTATTGCGATAAAAACCAGTTAAGCCTGGTGTCATCATATCTAACAACTAGTAGGATTGTTAAAGCATTATTCGTTTGTGGTATGTCCATTTATATATTGAACATTTCGTTCGCACTATTTGTGCGAAAGGAGAGTTTATTCTGTAATGAGGTACCATATTCAAAGTAAAATGGAGTGAGCTGTTAGAATTTGATGAATTAAATTCGGTTCTTTGCAGTTTTACATTGATGCGAAAAACATGAACCATGGTTGGGTACGACAAACATTCAGCTTCAACAGCCGTTCTTATTTCTTCACAATTGGTTTAGTCAATAAAAGGACATGTTGCTCATAGTAGCATTCACTCATAGTCTGCCCTTAATTCATTGTTATTGTTATTTCTCGTCACGTACTTTAGGGTATGGAGTACGGCGTTTACATTTAAAAGTGTACAAAGAAAAAATAGTTTCAGTCTGTTACGAAATGATAGCTGAATTTATACTATATTGATTGATCGAAAGCTATTATAGTTTGCACATATGTTGGAAAATAGGGAGTTTGAAAGGAAGATTCCTTATAATATTATCAAATAACCTTTTTTGTACAATTGTACAGTTTCAATTATTCACTTTAGCTATGTTAAGTTTCAAAAAAATGTAATCGAGTACAGTACTACATGAATAACATTATCGTCAAAAAAGGGTGTTAACGACTGAACGTAATGTAAATTGTCAAATTTAAAGTATGTTTTTCCGATAATCGTAACCATTGACAAGCTCAAAAGAATTTGTTAATAATTTCTGAACCATTTTTATTATCTTTTTTTCTGTGATTGTTCTATCTTGTAACAAATGTTCTTATATATATGAATTATATTGGTGATTATTGCACATGAAATACGTACCATTTTCCAGTGACATTTAAGAAATGAATACTCACTCGTTGGGTTGTTACTATCATAAATCATTACTTATCATTAATGCAATGAAAACAAGTACTGCAACATTTAAAGCAATGAACATTTGGAGTTTAAAGCAATAGATTGGTCAAAGATTGTATAGGGGAGGGACCATACAATAAAATTTGACTAATATATAATAATCTGAAATCTGATTACAAAGGGAAAATATGATAATTTTAAAAGAATTTAAAAGGATATTACAATTTAGGATTGAAATAGCTTGCAAACAATTCACTTTTCAAACATGTCTCATATGTTATGCAAAATTGTCAAATGGCTGACAATTCATTTGCAATTTAAGATAACGCATGCTACATCCGTGTTATTATCTATAGGACTAAGGAACACTATAAATGGGACGGACAGGCGAATGGAGAAGTCCTAGTCTTCCCTCATATTTCACAATTTGGTAAATCATAAAACTATAAAGTATAAGCGATTTTTAAGCCGTAAAATCAAACAGGTACTGGCATATCATTTTAAATGACAATCATGTATTTGCTCTTTCTTATAATGCCGATGGAACACAAACATTTTAAACACAAGAGCATAATCATGCAAATCATATTCCGTGCGTAGGTTGCAAGGTTGACAATTATTGATAACAAGAATTGTTTACGGAAGGACGGACGAGCCACGGGTCACGGACGAATGGCGAGTTGAATAGCCAACCAAACCGAACCATCACATTTTAAAATCAAAATTACTATTTGTTTTGTAAGCTTAATAATATCATGATTTTTTCAGAAAAGTCACTGCACAAATATCATCTTTTGATCTCAAAGTCTACGCAAGATGGAAACCGCAACACCACTGAATAGCTTTCACCATGTCATTGCAAAAGACATCTGGATTCGAGTACCCCCACCAAATGCACAACACTAGACCACATGTGTATGCGGTGGGGAACTGTTGAGTACTTCCGAAGCTTATTTCTAGCTTGTTAGAGAATCATAAGGCGGTACAGTGGAGGCACCAGTCCAAAAGGCCAGTACGTCCTCCAACCTAACGCCAGTGGTCCCTCCTATATAATAAACACAATGAATACATTCAACTGCTGGTGACTATGCATACGAAATAATGCACGTTAACACTTCTTTGAAAGCTCAATATTGACAAAATATTTTATAATGCAGTATGATATTGTATTAATCCCGACAGTAATTTTTCAGATATGATATAGTTATGAAGACACGCATTTTTCAATAGTACATAATGCCAAGTAAGCAACCCGACAACTAGACAATATGAGGATTTTACCCCGACAATATAATACTCTATGCCCGCTATTAAGCGTGTTCATAATGTCGTGTTGTCTAGTTGTCCGGTTTCTATAAGTTTGTAAAGTTATTGATGGAGTATATTATTTATGGATTTCTAAACCCTGTAGCACGTTCTTAAATATAATACCTTCACAGTCAGCCAGGAATGCTTCAAGACAGTACATTGCCTGGTTATCAAGGCTCCGTTTGTTTGAGCCCTCAAAACTAAACTGAACCTTGTACATTTTGCTTGAGGTTTCTAAATGATAGTGGTTTGTTCCCAAGTTTACAGAAAAGAGTCTTGAAATCATCCGGTGCGAGCATGACTACATCAAGCAACCTCCCGACTCTGATGAGTCCCTTTCGGAATTGGTCAATCTCTGTATACGTACATTATTATTTATTTAGAACTGAAACAAGAATTTGAATCGGCTTAAAATCGATGCTGTCATGCCATATACATGGTATAAAAATGACGACGACGTTTGTGCGTTGATTTTGATTGACTAATACAGAAAACAAAAAGTGTTTTCGTTATGATGGGTATATCTTATTTTTATGATACATTTTTGATAAATGTTACCTTTGACGAAAGTTTCCAAGAGTGATATTTGCAGTGGCTTAAAGTACATGAAATTTGAAAAGAAATGTTCTAATATGTGGACTTTCAGTCAAATGACTGGGTGAAACATATTATTAGATAATATCAGATGACTCAACTAACTTAGTTAAAAATGTAATCCTGTATAACAAAAAATGTACGCTGTGTAAAAAAATGTTCGTTGTAGTCGTGGTTGCTGTGGAACAATGGATATAAGAATAAATACATTTGGTGTAAGCAATATTAATAGTTTCAATGTTAACCATGCATTTCTGTACTAATTTCAAAATAAGCTCCAAACCATGGAAGAAAGTACCAAAGAAGAGTTCATGTTATACAATACTAATTTTTGGTATCTACAATAATGATTATATCTTAATATTGTTTCATTCTTCAATAAAGCTTGTATAAGCCTTTCCCTGTCCGCTATATTTCTGTATGGCAAGGTGGAAAGCCCGCGGTCACAGCACCAGTCCGATATATCACTAAGAGCTTGTCGGTAGTGTTCTTCTGTCCCTGCTTGTTCTATCTAGGACGGGGAAATAGGCAAATGACACAATCTTATTTGCATTTTATTCATTTTGCATTAAATTACGGGTCATCATCTATGGAAAATATTTTCTCCTATCCGAGCATTGCTTCAAATCCATTCGATACTTTATGACTAGCAACGATTTAAAGGAATGGTATTTCATGACTAGTAGCAATAAATAATAATTAAAAAAAAAACAATCTGTAAAGTTAAATGATCCTGCTCATGGACAGGACACGCGACATGCACATACAGTGTATTTTTTGTAGACTAGCTTGGGTGAAACAACCCAATGGTTTCACTTGGTTTGGTTTTATTTTGCTTTACGTCCTGTTAACAGCCAGGGTTATTTAATTATGTTTCCTGATTTTGAAGTGTAGGAAAGTCGGAGTACCCGCCAAAAATCTCCAGCCTGCGACATGTACCTTATAACAGTCCCACATGGTTCTCGAATTAATGACCAAGAGTTGGAGGGATAGTTGGTCGAGACACCTTAACTACTTGGCCACCATGGCTCCTAAATAAATGGTTCTATTCTCCTGATATTTTTTTCATGGGTCTCCTTGCAAATCTATATTTAAATTGTTAATATATTGTCCTTGTTTCATCGATTTTAAGTTTGGATTATGTTTTCCTTGTGCTGTCGGTATTACTTATTTGAAATTGAATGGGGGCGTTTCTGATAAACATTGGGTTATGCGTTCCTCTTTGATATGCATATATATCAATTTGAATAAAGAATAGAAGACAAATTAATTACTGAGTACCTGTGTTTTCTTGTTGAGATTTGATGTGACTCACTTCTATTTATCACCCATTTGTATTTTATCTACACCATTTATAAACTAATAAGTCTACACAAAACATACACAATGAAATGTATGCCATAACAACAAACAATTTAATGTATGATGTATGCTATAAAAACACAAAACTCTGATACGTACCTTTCCTTTCATATCTCGTAACATGTTTAATACACCACAGCAAGCATGGGCATATCATGCATACCGGAAGGCGAAAAGACGATGTTTAGCGGGGCGCCATAACGATAAACAGCGTTATGGCGAGGCGAAAAGACGATGATTAGCGGGGAGCCATAACGATAAACAGCGTTATGGCGGGGCGAAAAGACGATGTTTAGCGGGGCGCCATAACGATAAACAGCGTTATGGCGGGGCGAAAAGACGATGTTTAGCGGGGCGCCATAACGATAAACAGCGTTATGGCGGGGCGAAAAGACGATGATTAGCGGGGCGCCATAACGATAAACAGCGTTATGGCGGGGCGAAAAGACGATGATTAGCGGGGCACCATAACGATAAACAGCGTTATGGCGGGGCGAAAAGACGATGATTAGCGGGGCGCCATAACGATAAACAGCGTTATGGCGGGGCGAAAAGACGATGATTAGCGGGGCGCCATAACGATAAACAGCGTTATGGCGGGGCGAAAAGACGATGATTAGCGGGGCGCCATAACGATAAACAGCGGGGCGAAAAGACGATAATTATCGTCTTGTCGGGGCGAAAAGACGCTGTTTATCGGGGCGCCAAAACGATAAACAGCGTTATGGCGGGGCGAAAAGACGCTGATTAGCGGGGCGAATTAACTCGCCCCGCTGATGAGCGGCTTCACGTTTTCGTTATTTCGCGTTGAGTTGTGGCGTCTTTTCGTTATGGCGCGGCGCCATAACGCTAATTATCGGGGGCGAAAAGACGAAGATTATCGTTCTGTCGGGGCGCCAGAACGAAACAACGAAATGGCAGAAATCAGCCACCATAGAGGAGAGATGATCTTGTACATTTGCATTACAAGAAGTATGTTTGTCAACAAATTCTGATATTGCTTGTGCAGAGTCCTGTTTGTATTTAGGAGCATTTTGTACCCACATCAGCATGTGTATATGGGGCGAGCCTCTGTGTTGAAATTCTACTCGATAAAAATAATCTGTCAAAATGCCAAGTGGAGCATGGTCAGACTTGAGTACAGTAGTAATGAAGTGTTGAACTCTGTGATCAAAATATCTTGCACATGTTATTGGGTCTTTTTGTACCAAGCTTGTTTTGTCATTCCATGTCATGTTGATTATTTGGTCTTCAGTGTAACAATGTTTGTTGTTCAACTCACCAAGTATTCTCAACAGATCATGCCATCTGGTATCACCAGCAGATAACGAGCCAAACCAAGTTGGTAGTCCCAGCTGTCTTATCATAGCAAACACATCTTTTTTCCTTTTTTCTAAGTAAGGCGGAGAGTTTCTTAGAGTCCTGAATATGTAATAACCTTCATCAAGATTAACTAATTTGTTATAGAAA
>NC_047031.1:24157882-24188394 GCF_902652985.1 Pecten maximus | reverse complement strand
GATCATGCGCCACACATGTGAAGCTTTAGCAAACCTAAAATATAAACACTAAACATTTCGTTCACACTCATAATCAACATGTTACCAACCTTTGAAGTTATATACAGTTCACGAATATATAATTAATTATTATAAACTAGCAAAAATGATATACCATCAATTCCAATACAATACAAAAGGCTAAAATATAAGATGCGTGATGAAATTAAAACATTACTTAACTCGCGAAATCATAGCGCGAGTCTTATACGACGTCTACGAGCTTTCGTAATTTTCACCATTTTTAGCTCACCTGCCCGAAGGTCAAGTGAGCTTATGCCGTGGTGCGGCGTCCGTCGTCCGTCCGTCCGTCCGGCGTCAACTTTTTCATTCAAACAACTTCTTCTCATTAACTAAGAGGACCAGGGAGTTGATATTGGGCATGTAGGCATGCTTGGGTGTAAGGGCTACAAAGTTTGTTAAAATAAATGACCTTGGCCTTCATTCAAGGTCACATGGGTCAAATAGGCTATAATCTTCAAACGAATTCTTCTCAATAACCAAGAAGCCCAGGGACTTGATATTGGGCCTGTAGCATGCTGGGGTGAAGGGCTACAAAGTTTGTTCAAATCAATGACCTTGACCTTCATTCAAGGTCACATGGGTCAAATAGGCTATAATCTCAAACGACTTCTTCTCAATAACCAAGAAGCCCAGGGACTTGATAATGGGCCTGTAGCATGCTGGGGTGAAGGGCTACAAAGTTTGTTCAAATAAATGACCTTGACCTTCATTCAAGGTCACATGGGTCAAATAGGCTATAATCTTCAAACGACTTCTTCTCAATAACCAAGAGGCCCAGGGACTTGATATTGGGCCTGTAGCATGCTGGGGTGAAGGGCTACAAAGTTTGTTCAAATAAATGACCTTGACCTTCATTCAAGGTCACATGGGTCAAATAGGCTATAATCTTCAAACGACTTCTTCTCAATAACCAAGAGGCCCAGGGACTTGATATTGGGCCTGTAGCATGCTGGGGTGAAGGGCTACAAAGTTTGTTCAAATAAATGACCTTGACCTTCATTCAAGGTCACATGGGTCAAATAGGCTATAATCTTCAAACGACTTCTTCTCAATAACCAAGAGGCCCAGGGACTTGATATTGGGCCTGTAGCATGCTGGGGTGAAGGGCTACAAAGTTTGTTCAAATCAATGACCTTGACCTTCATTCAAGGTCACATGGGTCAAATAGGCTATAATCTTCAAACGACTTCTTCTCAATAACCAAGAAGCCCAGGGACTTGATAATGGGCCTGTAGCATGCTGGGGTGAAGGGCTACAAAGTTTGTTCAAATAAATGACCTTGACCTTCATTCAAGGTCACATGGGTCAAATAGGCTATAATCTTCAAACGACTTCTTCTCAATAACCAAGATGCCCAGGGACTTGATATTGGGCCTGTAGTATGCTGGGGTGAAGGGCTACAAAGTTTGTTCAAATAAATGACCTTGAACTTCATTCAAGGTCACATGGGTCAAATAGGCTATAATCTTCCAACGACTTCTTCTCAATAACCAAGAGGCCCACGGACTTGATATTGGGCTTGTAGTATGCTGGGGTGAAGGGCTACCAATTTTGTTCAAATACATGACCTTGACCTACATTCAATGTCACAGGGGTGAAATCGGCTTAAATCTGTAAACAATAATTTTGCGATAGCCAAGAGCCTCCAAGACCTGATATTAGGCCAATAGAATGCTGGAATGAAGGACTAGACAATTTTTAATATGAATAAAACTAGCTTACAATGATATTTGAATAAAGAGGTAATCAACATAGTATCTTTAGAAATGACCTCAATCAACTTCAAAAATGCTGTAGAGCCAGGTGAGCGATACAGGCCCATTGGGCCTCTTGTTCCTGGCCTATAAGGAAATGACGTACTGGATGCACATGGACGTCTACTGATTACCCTATGAGTGACCGAATAAATGCTACAATTCAATTACAAAATACCTAACTATTGAAGATTAACTAGAAAGTTTCTAAAGAAGTAAAAAATATAGACTCTGATTACAACTATACTAATTCAAATTGACAATATTTGATATATTCTAAATTTTGCGAAATTTTGCGTGTTTTTTTTTTCTACTGAAACTGATCACTATGCCTTCCTCAAGAAGTAAGTATGACATATTTGTTATCAAATTAACAGTTGATTTATCCACTGTTAACTGTTTCCAATGATTTTTAAATCTACATTTGCCTGTTAAAATTATTAACAATTGTTTAGGGTACCCTTTCACTCTACTAAGTTTTAGGCAAGCAGGTCCACTACAACTATCGATTGATATAATGATTAATCATTTGTGCAATTTTGGTTTATTTTTTATATATACATATACATATGGTGCAAACATAGGGTTCGCAGGGTTCGGCACTAATGTTAAATCACCATTGGGTGTTAACCCCACCTTTTGAAAAATTGGCCCAAATCCAATATTACTGGAATCAGTGTTTGGTTGGAATTGGTTTGAATTCTCCCATATGTTTTCTAAACACATGGTTTTACCATTGAAATCTATGATAGAACTTAACTGTAACGCGGCACGAGCATCCGCTTGATAGTTCTGGAAATCAACGCAAGGAGACTGATACAATGAACATATGTACAAGTTTATTTTCATAGAAAACAGAGAGTACGAACACTCTCACAATAACACCCTCTACTATACAACATCTAGTCATATACCAATACAATTAGTCTCTTTTTTACACGAAATGAATGTCGTTCACATCAATCGCCACGTGTAACGAATGGGTGTCATAAAACAGTTCCAATGTACAGTGTTCGCGTGGTCCATAACTCGATCAGTGTTTCACGGTGAAACCCCCAGAGTATGACACTGTGCGTCAGACAAACGGATCACAATACAAGTTCTATACTGATATAGGAATAGATGGTGGACAGCAACCACTTCCCGTGGAGATGCTAAACGGCCTTGGCCTGTCTTCACGGCAGTTCACCTTATCTTATAATCGGCCCTGATTCTGCGTTCCTAAAGACCCTTTTTTGTGACTTCAATTTGGCCTTTCTAGTGTCTGGCGATCATGCGCCACTCATGTGAAGCTTTAGCAAACCTAAAATATAAACACTAAACATTTCGTTCACACTCATAATCAACATGCTAACAACCTTTGAAGTTATATACAGTTCACGAATATATAATTAATTATTATAAACTAGCAAAAATGATATACCATGAATTCCAATACAATACAAAAGGCTAAAATATAAGATGCGTGATGAAATTAAAACATTACTTAACTCGCGAAATCATAGCGCGAGTCTTATACGACGTCTATGAGCTTTCGTAATTTTCACCATTTTTCTGGTTCAACATCGACACTATCTAAATCATTGTAACCAATGTACAAAACTCATGTCAGGTTTAGCTTTGATCACCATGTTAGTGAATGCATTCTTACTGCTGGGCAATGTACCACCTGAACGACCGTAATAAATAATATCAACATCATTTGTGCCATAAATAGAGAGCTTCCTGTCGTATTCTGAATTGAAAGTCACAGAACGTTCCAGACGACGTATAAATGAGTGCCTGGTTATCAGAATGTTCACCACTAATCACTAATCACCCCAAATCTAAAAGCAGTGTTTGCCATAAATAAAATGTTATATATGGAATATTTAAGTAAAGACTAATTATGAAATATATACATCTGTCATATATGTAAATGAACAAGGTAGGCCTAAAAACCTTGGACATTGCTTATCAATTTCATCTTACTGATATTGGGTCTTTCTTTCATAGAAAACCCCAAACTACATATGATATCAAACAATTCGGAATATCATGGTTATTGCGAACAGATTCTAATTTCATTAACATCAATTGAATAAAGAAAACAAATCTTGATTTTACGACTAGTCCGAAGTTCACCACTATCTTCACAACCGGATTAAATGTCCAACGTATTTATCTGAGTGTTCTCCGGTCTTCGTGTCACCGGCACGAAAGGCTACATTACCACTTGGTCGGTAAACATGGCCAGAGCACCCAATTAATTTTTTTTTTCGTAATAATAAGTGCGATACACTTGTTTATAGTACTAAGAAACAGGAGACAAATAGTGTTCATTCTGATATGTATTCACCAAACTGGCATTAATCGACGAAGTGCCAATTTAATGACCACTTTGTTAATAATTTTGACAATGTGTGATATTTTCATCAGAATGTACAGCACTTTTCTTTGTTCACGTACATGTTTCATGGGTATTGATTTTGGGTAATAATGTGCGCTAGGACGAGTGGTCCATGCCTTGCTATTGGAACCCTTCAGTGTTTTAAGTATCTAAGTCAACATATAGAAACGAACAAACGTTGATACACGTATGTCATGGATCGTTATCGGTTAAAATACTGATTTTAATATGATTAACGAAGACATTAGCTATCGTGTAGAACGTTTTTGGTTGTACATACACATTTGTAAATGAAGGATTGTGGTAAACCCACCGTCCTAATTGTTGCCATGACCACAGTCGTCTGCTTCTGGTTTGTATTAATAGAAAAAAAAGTAATAGACCTTACTGCTACTATTTCAACAAGGTGTAGCACTACGATGCATCGACTGTTGAACGCATGAAGACCTGATTGGTCGACAATTATGGTTTGTATTGTTTATAGGGCTGTTGACCTATCAGGTTTACCTCCGTTCAACAGTCGATGCATCGGATATCTTCAAATGTTACACCTTGTTGATATAGTAGTAGGGGCTGATATTCATTTTCTATTAATACTAACCAGAAGCAGGCGCCTGTGTCATGACAGCAGATCCAAGCTGCATCAACAAAGTGGAAGTTAATATTTTATTCGCGTCTAGTCGTTTTTCCTTAAAAAAAACATATTGATACCTCGAATTGAATTATTTATGATATCTGATCACTTTAAACATTAACTAACAACAGTGCAAAACATTACATTTCCTTTCGGACAATGCAGACACAGTGCGAGACCTGTAACATGTATAAAAGGATACTTTGCATTGTACTTGCTGCCCCCATTGCATGATCGTAAATTTGGGAACTTATCTTTTCTCTTCTTTCTTAACCTTCTTCTTCCTAATGTCTCCCTAAAAAACGCCTCACTTTTGGCCTTTAGTCGAGCGTTCGCCCCTGTAAGGAAGGCTTTGGGTTCTGTTCCCTGGCCGAGACATACTGGAGTCTTTAAAAATGATAGTTGCTACTCCTGCTTAACGCTCAGGGTATTAGGAGTGGGACGACTGGTTCGCCCGTTGTCAGTATACTGTGACCAACTGGGGTGTCCTGCTGGGTGTCCTCGGCAGTATGCTACAGTGAGGTAGCACTATAAATCGGCAAAATTTCCAGGCTATCACAAGGAAACTTTACACAAACATACCGTCGCCTCCCAAACCCAAAACACACATATGTACTCACCACATGCATGCATATCGCAAAACCAAAACCAAACCAAACCAGTATACTTTGCATGAAGAAATGATTGAATGGAACGCAAAATTAACACACACGCGACTGAACGTCAGGGATATTTATAACCACAGCTTTACAGTTCGTGTCCTTGAGGATTTTAGTAAATTAAAGTAAATGAATGTAATCTATTCAAACAAAGTAATTCATCAAACATGATGTATACATTGTCAAAAAGGGATTGAGGCAGTCGACAGTTCAGGGATGTGACTTCATAATGATCTATCACTGTCTTTCTGGCATATCGATCACGATTCATTTTGGTGATACTGATCAATATCGAGCATAAAAAGCAATACAGAGAAAAATATTGAAAATTTTATTTAAACGCATTTCAATAAGTTCATTTAATGAATAACTTATTCCTATGTTATTCTTTCTTTATTCATTTTTCTCTCTTCTACCTTTCTTCCATAATAAACTTTAAAATGGGAAATTTCAGAGAGGATTATTTCGGCTAATATACAAGGGCTTTCGAAGCGAAAAAAAGATGTTTTCTCTTACCGTATACAAAAAGCGGATGATAACCCTCAGTAAATTGCATGCAATGGAACTCTTAAAGTCAAACATATCTTATTATATTGTATTGATCTACGATCTACAACTTACAACAGTATAACGTGTCAAAAAGTTTACATAATAATATATTTCGTTTGTTTGATTTTTAACTTTTTTTTGCTTACCATTCATTTGCCCTAATATTATGGGGCGTTAAGAATACAATAACAATAGGCCCTTGGGTCTTAACGATCACCCAAGTCTGACATGTATGCATCTTTTTTTCTTGTCTATGTATTTCTAAACAATGGCTGTATAAAGTATCGTATGATAATTCCTTCCCAATGGGATAATGTGAGACGCAGGGACCCCGAAATTCTCATAATTTTGATACACCACCTTTTATATCATTACAGATGTTTCCAGTCAAATAAGGTTGAATTCCAAAAAGTTATTATGAAGAGGACGACGTTTTTGTTAGATTGTTTACGGACGAACGGACCGACGATGGACCCAACGGTATGCCATAAGCTAACTTTGGTCCTTTGAGCTAATGATATAGTGAAAGGTTGCAAATGAAATAATGATACTTTGCTTTATCAATCCTGATGACCTAGTAAAGAGTCCCTAACTCAAAACTTTCAATTAAAATTTCAAATTTTTAACTTGATTACATCGTAGGTATAATTTTTCGAACTTTCGAGACAAATATTTATTTTTTGTTTAGTAGACCAGTGCGTAACATTCCCTACTATTCACATAACAAATATTTAATATTTATCAAAGCCCTTACACCTCTGCTATAAGTAATATGCATTTATCATATCAATTTTTTTGTCCTATTTTAGAGACCATGCCTTTAGCAGACCAGGAATTTGAGGCCGCCTCTTCTCACCACTATCACAGGGACACGACTCGAATTGATGATTACATGTGTTACCAACGGCTGTCAAGCTTGGAATCGCAATTCACAAATGCTCAATTGGTTTTTTGATGAAAGAATATTTAGTTATGCTATACACTACCTTCAAGGTGCTACAATTTGTGTTAAGTTATTTGAATTTATTTTCATTTTATTCAAATCACTTTTCTGGTGTATTTTTCTCAAACTTCTTATATAGGTTACTCTTTGTCTCAAGTTGTCTCCAAGTGATCTTGAGTCCGATTCAGCAAAACACAAAGGCAGACAGTTGAGTTCAGCATCGCTATTTCACACAGCAGATATCTATATACAGATTTTATATGCAAGCTCCTCTTTATATCAAATCGTCAAAGTAGAGAAAACCATAGAACCAATAAAGATTTTTCAATAGTGGAAACCAATAGCATTCTTACTTTATATTACAACAAATTTGACGAATTATCTTTTTATTTCCTTATTATTCCGATAATATGTGTATATAAATAAACATTACGACGTTACGCGTTTGTTACGGTGAACATATGTTTTAATTTCAGGTTTGGTTTATTTTGTTTATTGTCCTATTAACAGCTAAGGTCAGGAAATGGAAGCATATTGAAGTATCGAAAAATTACCAAGTGAAAGTGCTTATTGTCTACAAGGAGGGATCAATCAGTTTCAATATATCATAAATTTTATTTCTAACCTATCAGGTGAATTTGAATTTAAATAATCTCCTTATATTATAGTTTTTTTTAATGAGCAAGAAAACTATTCAGGATAAAAAAAAATCCCTAATTAAGTCGCTTTTAAGCAATCCCGAATCGTATCAGCATGTGCAACCTGCAGGTTTTTGCCTGCATATCAGAGGAAATTGTCATGTGAATACATTATGAGCTGTCGCAATAAAACGGCTGGGTTGACTGTAATTGACGCATAAAATCACCATGGCGTATCATATGATGTCTGTTTGTCTCTTGGTGGCAATCGTTGGTGTCTTAGTCTGCTCAACGGCGGCGTATACGTAAGTACAAGAGAATGGAAAATCGAGGGATCATATCGTCACAAATATATTCAGTTTTGCTTCTTCTTGATTATATTTTTTAGACCTTTTCAACAAAAAGATAAATGATTATTTCAGTATTTTAATCTTGTTCGAAAATGATATTCTTCCTGGTTATTTCAGTGATGCACAGATGACTTTATGATCAGATGTAGTTGCGCTTTACTGAACACCATTTTGAAAATCTGGACAGGGCTACTTTCTCTTGCTTACTTAAGTATTTAAACTGAAGCTGAATTTCTGATATCTTTGAAATTAGGTCAGATTTATTACCATAATATATATTGTTGGTTTCTTAAGCATGTTGATAAGACATTGAACACTACTAAATCATTTTAAGTAATAAGTATCATTTTGATTGAACCGTTCTAATTACCTCTCAATATTTTATGCACTTCACATGTTTGGTATTTTTACCGGCCTGTTTTGTTAATCTCTTCCGTATAATCAGATTTGTATGAAAACAATACGTAGACAAAGACAGGTATAAAGTTTTCGCACAAAACGTAAAAAATGGCGATCATCAATACAATTATTGTAAGTAAGTTTTATCATTCAAACTGACCAAATCTTGTCCAGAGATCTCATCTCACAGATTCTTCAACCAATCTGTTTCAAACGTAAAACATATATTGGCGGCATGTTCAATATGTCGGTCATTCATAAAGTTGTATGTGGTTTTGTTTAATATTATTTAACATTCTATCAACAGCTTAAGTCATTTAAATAGTATTTTTATCCACAGATTACATGTAGTATTAACAGTTGAATCACAAAGGAAACTAAAATGAATATATCAATTGGCCATTAACTAGTCTCATTTTCGATTGATGAACTTGCTGTTTTCTATTATAATGCAGACATCCGCCACGCAGGTTTCTCGAAAAATGTCCAAGAGGTACCATCCCTTCCGGTGTTTTATTCGACCCCGCCGTAGGAAAGTTGCAGTTTTCGTGTAGAAAGGCGCCTATGCCTGTTCAATGTGTACGTTTAGGTAAGTGATATATTATAGTTAAATTTGGCAAGAACGTTTATTTCTAATTGACTAATCTACAATAAACTATATTAAGATGATTGCATTGGATAACATCTAACTGATATTCTAGTAATTGGTCGTGTTTATTACCCAAAACAGCCTCTTTCAGCATATTTGCTATTTCACTGTTTCTAAAATAGGCTTTAAGGAAACCTAGGACAGGTGTAAAGAAAAATAATATACAAGAAAATTATTTATGTAACAAAAGCAACAATCCCCTTAACCAAACCAACAATCTTTTATCCAGGCACGAACAATGACGTAGCACACAGCTGATGTTACAATGATGACATTTGACCCGTATGTACTGAATGCAGATAATACGTAGTATTGTTGTTATCCAATCCATCGACTAATAGGTTTTATGGTGATAGTATACCTACCAAATGCATGCTTTTAAATGATTGCCTTTCTACAATAGGTGCAGTCAGTCCAACACAATCATTTAGGTGTCCTCACAACTTCGTGTTTAATGGCAGACCCCAACAACAACGACCAACTTGCTGTCAACTTGAAGGTAAATCACCGGATAAACAATAACATATATAATAAAACGCGTTTTAGATCGAGTGCCCGAAGGGCCGCTGAACTTATGCCATGGCCATGGCGCAGCGTCCGTCGTCCGCCCGTCGTCCGTCATCATTTCCTTGAAATCCCTACTTATCCCAAACGCCTGAATGAATTTTGATGAGATTTGGTCTGGAGCATTATTGGGCAAGGTAATCAAACTTTGTATAAACGGAGGGTGTGGCTCTCCTGGTGCCAGAGGGGCGGAGCCCAATAGGTGAAATAGAGGTGAATCCTTTAAAGCCCTACTAATCCTGAATGCCTTAATGGATTTTAGTGAAATTTGGTCTAGAGCATTATTGGGCAAGGGAATCAAATGTTGTATAAACAGAGGATGTGGCTCCCCTTTGGGCCTTAGGAGCATGGTCAAATAGGGGGCATTGAGGTAAATCCTTTAAGTCCCTACTTGTCCTAAACGCCTGAATGAATTTTGATGAAATTTGGTCTTTAGCATAATTGGGAAAATGGGATCAAACGTATAAACGGAAGTTTGGTTGGAAGGGCGGGACCCAATAGAGGAAATTGGTGTAAATCCTTTAAATCCCTACTAGCCCTGAATGAATTTTGATGAAATTTGGACTGGAGCATTATTGAGCGAAGGGGATCAATCGTTGTATAAACAGAGGGTGTTGCTTACGGTGGCCGGAGGGGCGGGGCCCAATAGGAGAAATTGAGGTTAATCCATTAAATCTTTACTAGTCCTGAACGCCTGAATGGATTTTGATCAAAAGATAAACACGTTCATTTGTGAAAATAGAGCCTGTGGTCTTTCCCCACCCCTGAAGACCTAGTTCCTTTGTTATGTCTTTGAAACTATTGATATCCCTACATCATAACCATGAACAGCATTGCTGGGCATCAAGAGATAAATACAAACCTGATGTAAAAATAGGTCCAAGGGTATTTCCCAAACCCAAGGGACTTCGTGTCCAGGTTATATCTTTGAATCAGTTTAGATCCCCTACCCATAACCATCTATAGCATTGTTAAACATCAACAAATAACGTTATTAACTAATTGAACATGTACATTATTTTGATGTTTGGTCAAATCTACCATGTGAGCGATACAGTCCATCTGGACCTCCTGTTAGATTTTACCTTTTAGCAATTTACGTTTGAGTTCAATACGTTTCGTTCTGTGAACGCCTTTCTAATCTGATGCTGTTTGGCCCAAACTTATTAGCACACCTGCCCGAAGGGCAAGTGAGCTTGTGCCGTGGTGCGGCGTCCGTCGTCCGTCCGTCCGTCCGTCCGTCCGGCGTCAACTTTTTCATTCAAACAACTTCTTCTCAATAACCAAGAGGCCCAGGGACTTGATATTGGGCCTGTAGCATGCTAGGGTGAAGGGCTACAAAGTTTGTTCAAATAAATGACCTTGACCTTCATTCAAGGTCGATTGAGTCAAATAGGCTATAATCTTCAAACGACTTCTTCTCAATAACCAAGAGGCCCAGGGACTTGATATTGGGCCTATAGCATGCTGGGGTGAAGGGCTACAAAGTTTGTTCAAATAAATGACGTTGACCTTCATTCAAGGTCACATGGGTCAAATAGGTTATAATCTTCAAACAACTTCTTCTCAATAACCAAGAGGCCCAGGGACTTGATATTGGGCCTGTAGCATGCTAGGGTGAAGGGCTACAAAGTTTGTTCAAATAAATGACCTTGACCTTCATTCAAGGTCGATTGAGTCAAATAGGCTATAATCTTCAAACGACTTCTTCTCAATAACCAAGAGGCCCAGGGACTTGATATTGGGCCTATAGCATGCTGGGGTGAAGGGCTACAAAGTTTGTTCAAATAAATGACGTTGACCTTCATTCAAGGTCACATGGGTCAAATAGGCTATAATCTTCAAATGACTTCTTCTCAATAACCAAGAGGCCCAGTGACTTGATTTTGGGTCTGTAGCATGCTGGGGTGAAGGGCTACAAAGTTTGTTGAAATAAATGACCTTGACCTTCATTCAAGGTCACATGGGTCAAATAGGTTATAATCTTCAAACGACTTCTTCTCAATAACCAAGAGGCCCAGGGACTTGATATTGGGCCTATAGCATGCTGGGGTGAAGGGCTACAAAGTTTGTTCAAATAAATGACCTTGACCTTCATTCAAGGTCACATGGGTCAAATAGGCTATAATCTTCAAACGACTTCTTCTCAATAACCAAGAGGCCCAGGGACTTGATATTGGGCCTGTAGCATGCTAGGGTGAAGGGCTACAAAGTTTGTTCAAATAAATGACCTTGACCTTCATTCAAGGTCGAT
This sequence comes from Pecten maximus, assembly GCF_902652985.1. Taxonomy (NCBI): domain Eukaryota; kingdom Metazoa; phylum Mollusca; class Bivalvia; order Pectinida; family Pectinidae; genus Pecten; species Pecten maximus. Next base: position 24,176,549 of record NC_047031.1, on the reverse strand, counting down.
TGAGTCAAATAGGCTATAATCTTCAAACGACTTCTTCTCAATAACCAAGAGGCCCAGGGACTTGATATTGGGCCTATAGCATGCTGGGGTGAAGGGCTACAAAGTTTGTTCAAATAAATGACGTTGACCTTCATTCAAGGTCACATGGGTCAAATAGGCTATAATCTTCAAATGACTTCTTCTCAATAACCAAGAGGCCCAGTGACTTGATTTTGGGTCTGTAGCATGCTGGGGTGAAGGGCTACAAAGTTTGTTGAAATAAATGACCTTGACCTTCATTCAAGGTCACATGGGTCAAATAGGTTATAATCTTCAAACGACTTCTTCTCAATAACCAAGAGGCCCAGGGACTTGATATTGGGCCTATAGCATGCTGGGGTGAAGGGCTACAAAGTTTGTTCAAATAAATGACCTTGACCTTCATTCAAGGTCACATGGGTCAAATAGGCTATAATCTTCAAACGACTTCTTCTCAATAACCAAGAGGCCCAGGGACTTGATATTGGGCCTGTAGCATGCTAGGGTGAAGGGCTACAAAGTTTGTTCAAATAAATGACCTTGACCTTCATTCAAGGTCGATTGAGTCAAATAGGCTATAATCTTCAAACGACTTCTTCTCAATAACCAAGAGGCCCAGGGACTTGATATTGGGCCTATAGCATGCTGGGGTGAAGGGCTACAAAGTTTGTTCAAATAAATGACGTTGACCTTCATTCAAGGTCACATGGGTCAAATAGGCTATAATCTTCAAATGACTTCTTCTCAATAACCAAGAGGCCCAGTGACTTGATTTTGGGTCTGTAGCATGCTGGGGTGAAGGGCTACAAAGTTTGTTGAAATAAATGACCTTGACCTTCATTCAAGGTCACATGGGTCAAATAGGTTATAATCTTCAAACGACTTCTTCTCAATAACCAAGAGGCCCAGGGACTTGATATTGGGCCTATAGCATGCTGGGGTGAAGGGCTACAAAGTTTGTTCAAATAAATGACCTTGACCTTCATTCAAGGTCACATGGGTCAAATAGGCTATAATCTTCAAACGACTTCTTCTCAATAACCAAGAGGCCCAGGGACTTGATATTGGGCCTATAGCATGCTGGGGTGAAGGGCTACAAAGTTTGTTCAAATAAATGACATTGACCTTCATTCAAGGTCACATGGATCAAATAGGCTATAATCTTCCAATGACTTCTCAATAACCAAGAGGCCCAGGGACTTGATATTAGGGGTGAAGCATGCTGGGGTGAAGGGCTACCAATTTTGTTCAAATAAATGACCTTGACCTACATTCAAGGTCACAGGGGTGAAATCGGCTTAAATCTGTAAGCAATAATTTTGCGATAGCCAAGAGCCTGCAAGACCTGATATTAGGCCAATAGAATGCTGGAATATAGGACTAGAAAATTTTTAATATGAATAAAACTAGCTTACAATGATATTTGAATAAAGAGGTAATCAACATAGTATCTTTAGAAAGTTGCTGTAGAGCCAGGTGAGCAATACAGGCCCATTGGGCCTCTTGTTCATATTATAGGTGCGCCGTTAACAAAACAATACTATTTGCGTTCTGTTTAGTTTCACGGTCGGCGACAATTTGAGTTATATAGGACAAAAGACAAGGAAAGGACGTTCATAAAATAAGAATAATAGTAAAATAGTAATAAAAGAAAAAAATCAAATGAAAACATTGAAATGTAAAATTCTAAAAATCACTGATACCAAAATAACTGATTGCAATTTAATCATATGTTTGTGTCGCATCCAAATCACTTTGTTCGTCCTCAGTCACACGTTAGTTTTTCAGACTTTTTTCCAATACCGCCTGCCACATCAATTTGTAACTTAGTGTGAGGCTTTGTCATGATGATTTATTTCGAGTTCGAACCCTGTGTCCACATTCCATTTTTGCTTGAGTTGTTGCCCTTTCCACATATGAAATTGTCGTAATAATCTGTTTTCCGGACTGGTTTTTTTTCGCTACCAATTGCTACATCAATTTGTTACTTGAAATGACTTTCTCTTTTCATATTACAGATCGAGTTTGAACCCTTGGTCAAAATACCGTTTTTGAACTGGACTTATTTCCAATTCACATTATTAACCATTTTCCTAATTTGTTACATCAATGTGTAATTTAGTTTGATGGCTTTGTCATAAAGAATGACAGTGCGAGTTCTTATCCATGTTATTTTACTTCTTGTTGCTGGATACTTGCCATATAATTTCTCATGTAACTTGATTATAATTAATTAACAGTTAAATTGACATCACAAATCAATAGTCTGTCTATTATGGAGTGATAACTCTTTTTACATAGGAAATTCTTCTTATTACCTACTGTATATGTTTGCTGCCATTTGTCACATCACTATATATCTTGATACATGACTATGTCATGATATGTTATGCCACACACATTGTAAATATGAAATCATGATACTATCCTCATATGACCTCAGTTGTGTGGGCGTTCAACGCTATCAACCAACCAATCGGCAACAAAAACATATTTGCATAAATTAATCAATGACGCATAGCTCATAATTGCAATTTATTTTAATGAAATCAGAAATAACATCATTAGAAATGCCGAAATCATTATCTGTATTGCAAATTGAAATTAATAATAATGATATTATAATTTTTTAAATGTCTCTCGTGCGACAGGCATTAATTTTCTAGCGGCGACATCAACATTCTGTTTAAAATCCCAGTTGCCAAATAATTACTAATGCTATTATCATCAGTAATCTTTTACATTTTTATGTAAGCAAAATTATACCTATTTTTTCCGTTTAGTTGGTGGTTATTTTATTGTTTTCTGAGAATAAGTTACAAGAGTTACACAGGAAACCATGGAAGAATTAAAAAAGTATATATCACAGATTTTATTTAATATGAATAGCTATAGTTCTATATGTACAACGTATGATAACGTAGAAGACATGACATATTTAATGCAATGCGCAAGTGAATATTGTTAAAAAAAAAAAAAAACACGAGCGGTTACACTATATTTTTCTGTAAAACATTCGCAGGCCCGGGTAATATTCGCAGAATTAACTCTTCTCAGTATAAAAGTCTTGTGTACAAATCAAAACAGAACTAATAATGTAACACTGCCTAGAAATGATTAACCTATACTAAATACATCGCATGATTTCCTTAATGTATAAAGGTGATAAAGGAGTATAATGATTGCTGCCTGAACCGATTGTTTTTATCTTAACTGAACATATATATTTAAACAGCATATATTATACCGGAAAATGAAATGTAAAACTCGGAACACCTCTTGTATATATACTAGTGTAACATTAACAAATGATTCATTCGAGATAAACTCCAAGCCTCTAGACCTCTACATGTGCCCTGCACATACAACCCTCTGTGTGAGATCAAATAGCATCATGGACTGTTCCAAAATCTATCGACATATATGATTATCTTAACAAAATAATATAATGATATGAATAGAAATCGTAGTTTGGTAAAATGTGTAAGTGTACTATTTTATAAAATTTTGAATATAATGTTCACTTTTTTCAAATATCACCACAAACAATATTTGTGCTGACAACGTTAATAGAAAGAAATTAAACATATTTCATTTACATGTCAGGAGAGTGTAACAATACATGTCTGTCTTCCTCCAAATCTGACCAGCAAATGAATTATCACTGAGAAACTGACCAGTTACATGATACCCAACCCCACAGAAGTACAACATATAGTAGCTATCCGCATTTGGTCCAAGTTAAAGGGGTTCTAGGTATGGAGGCAAAAATGGTCTGTGTAACCTATATTTAGAATATTTTGATCTAAAGCTTTATAGATAAAATTTAGAATGACCAAATGCTACATATGATTACGTAATTTATGTATGTGACAAAAATGCATGTTTACACATAGTAATACAGGTTCACCAGTAGACTGCATGTTTTAATAGGTTCGCCCGTTGTTAGTATAATGTGACCGGGTGGGTGTGCTGCTGGATGTCTTCGGCAGTATGCTTCAGTGAGGTAGCACTTTAAATCGGCAAAAGTTCCGGCCTATCACAAGGAGACTTAACACAAACATACTGCAGCCTCCCAAAACACACATACGCACTCACCACACGCATGCATGTCGCACGCACGGGAGGCCGTCCTTAAAGCTGTTAATAGGACGTTAAACAAAATAAACCAAACCAAACCAATCTAGAAATAAGCATGATATCAATTATGTAATATTTAAACAAAATAAACCAAACCAAACCAATCTAGAAATAATCAGGATATCAATTATGTAATATTTCGGACGATTTATATATTGGTTGTACTGACTAAATAACTTTTTACATAATATCTGACTGGCTAATTATATGATAGATAGATATATACACAGAGGACATTTCAAACTGGCCAGAACGGTTTACAAATACTAACAATAATGATATAACCTTTCTACTTCTGTATCCGATTGGACAATGTTGTGGAGTGATATGTGTTGAGTATTTTCATTGTGACGAATTTTAAATATTACAATAAAAACAAACTAAGATTACAGTACATCCTTTTTATGATACAATGGTGGGAGCTGGATCTAATTTTATTCATTTATACCAAATTGTTTTTCTATAGAAACTTCAGATAACTCGAAGATAAATGCAGTTCTGACAGTAGAATTCTAAGCAACATTCTGGATACTCCTTATATTGGGGATATTTCAAGGTATTTTCAGGACTCCAATAACTTCATAACAGCGAGCTTTAATTATTTTACTGATAAACCAATTAAGTATTGTATTTGTTACAGGTATTGCTACGACAGATTGCTTCAGACCGAAGGTGCTGTATTCGTTAAAACTTGGATTTGAAGTATCAGTCCCTGAAGGCTTCGCAGTGGTTGGCAGATTCAACTACGGGTAAGATACAAGATATGTATGGTGCCATACTGTGAAATAAGTATTATCCTTAAAACATTTACGTTTTAAAACGTTAAGTTCGTCAATTCCGGTTTATCATAATATATTTTTATATATTATTGTTATGTACATTATTGTGTTAATTATGTGAGATTTCATATATCTTTTTGTCCTATTTGGAATGAAAACAAGAGGAAATCTGAATTTCCAGGAAAATTATAATTGGCTTTGATTTTATAGTTAAGCCGCGGTATGATATTGATATGGGTCGTGATTTTAGATTAGTCGAAGGCGTCAGGATGGTTTAAGTTAAAATAAGAGAGTTGCAAATGAGAGAAATGTTGAATATCTTAACCTGCTCCCACCCCCCACCCCCTCCCCCTCCCCCCACTTGACCCGCCACCGATATATCATATGAACCTGGATCCTTCAGTTGGATATTTCTACCGGCCAGCAAACTGCTATAAACATGAAAATCATGTCCCTTACTGGAGAGGTGAGCACGTGGTGTCTGTCATTCCGTCCTACCTTTTACTTGCCCCGGCTCTACCAACTTATTTCATGAAGTCCCCCACTTCGGGGGACTATTGGTTCTTGTTCCGTTGAATTTTGTCCGTACTTTTTCTCGAACACTAATTTACGGATTCTAATGAAACTTTGCACGAATATAGGGGTGGGCTAGGAGGGGTGCAACAGCCCTATTTTTCGAAATCGAGTAAACAAAATGGCCACCATAGCGAGACTTCTGATTGGCTGAAATTAAGATATTGTCCGATTTTGGCGAAAATTGGTATATAGGGGTTGTGAGAGAAGGCGAACACAATGGTACCACTTTCGAAAACCTGTGTTGCCATGGAAACGAAATGGAGGCTTGTGATTGGTCAAAATTTAGATATTGGCCGATGAGTTTGATTAAATTTGGTATGTAGGTACATCATGGGACACCGGTCACTCGCGTTACCCCACTTTCATATTTTAACAAAACGGCCGGCATTTCCTGGCCTCTGATTGGTCCAAATTTACATATTGTCCGATTTTGATGAAATTTGGTATGTATGGGTATTAGGGGACTGCGAAATCAACTGAATGGGTTTCGTTGCCATAGCAACCATACAGAGGTTTCTGATTGGTCGAAATTTATATGGTGTTCGATTTCAATGAAATTTGATATATAGGGATATTGATGGAAGTCGAACATAATGGTACGACTGCGGGGCTTTTGGGGACTTCTGTAATGGTTTCCCCATTACAATTAGTACTTGTTTTCATTGTTATTGGTGTGACTTGAACTTTATACATATGGGCATGAGTTATCCTAGGTAAGTTGGTGTCACGTATTAACCTAGGTGAGGAATTGTATCTTATATCAGAAGGATGAGGATTTCTTGCTGACATACGTTCTACAAAACCTTCGGTAAGGGACTTGTTTCCGAAATGTCTTATATTTGCAAGCTATATGCATGTTTTGTAAAATCGTATTTTATTTTCCAGGGTGTGCACAACAGATCCAACCGTGTTCCAGATCGAAATTTGCAAATTAACACAAAAAATGGCCTATCCTAAGTCTTACCATATGATTTAGATAAACATTCATCAAAATATCTATGGCGAATTACATTGGTACCCGTGTGGCATTGATCAACTGTGAATGTGTAGGCTGTTACATTGGTGAATAGACTCGCATGGTGTTGATCCATATAGCCTTAAATTTCAAAGCTGGTTAGTCACTATCGTGATGGAATGCTGTTGTGTAAGATCATGTCCTATCGGGTAATGTACAATAAATGTGATTTTGCAATAACACTACTTGTTTCTTTGTTACATAAAAAATACACCTGTTGTATCTGTCCGATACAAAAAGTAATCAGCTACAAGCATAAGTCATTTAATCGTCCTTCTTGACCCTGCCTTGTTGCATGAACGTCTAAGCTCGTAAAAACATTATGTTCGATTGTTAGAAACTTCAAGTTCTAGAACCAGTTTTTATCTCCTTGTAACAAGGTCGAGAGGATGCAGTATGTCGTCCGTACGTATGTACTCGTGTGTTGACCTTTTGTCAGCGCTCTAGCAACTTGATTCTAACATGATTTCAATCAAACATAGTCGAGTATGAGTATATATCAAATGACCTCGTGTATTAGGGCTTTAAAGGATAGGGTCATCGTTGCTAAGGATAGAAATTATTTGTTGTACTTCATATTATCACGAAAATTGCCACGAATTCAATATCTGATGTCTGTTTATAAATTGAGGCTGAGTTTTCGATATGAACACAGGGCCGCGGTGGCCGAGTTGTAAAGGGTGTCCCAACACTTTATCACCATCCCTTCATTACTGGATCGCGAAATCGAAACCCACGTGAGGCTGTTGCCTGGTTATGACCGTAGGCCGGTGACTTTTCTTCGGGTATTCCGGCTTTCCTCCACCTCTAAAACCTGGCCGGTCCTAATATGACCCTGGCTGTTGATAGAACGTTAAACAAAATAAACCAAATCCATCAAAACATAAGCAGATGCTTTTGTGCGTTTTTTATTTTCAAATCCTAACTTGTGCTGATAATTCTTTTCTCGACCTATCATCAGGTGAGCTCATTTAAGAACGGTCTCCTTTGTGCGAGAAAATTCCTGCTGTATAAGCTGTCCCATTTTATGGTCGTAAAAGGTTTGGTTTAGTTTTATTTGTGTATCGTCCTATCAACAACTAAGGTCATTTAAGGACGACCTCCCGTTCGTGCGAAATGCATGTGTGCGTTGAGTGCGTATGTGAGTTTAGGAGGCTGCGGTATGTTCGTGTAAAATCTTATCGTGATAGTCCGGAACTTTTGCCGATTTATAGTGCTACTTCACTGAAGCATACTGCCGAAGACACCCAGCAGGACACACCACCCGGCCACATTATACTGCCAAAGGGCAAACCAATCGTGAAGAAGCAGTTAATTTGGGGTGTTTTCTTTTCTTCTATGGACTTTCTTCTTCCTAATGTCTCCCTTGACAATGCCTCACTTTTGGTCTTTAGCTGAGGTTCGCCCATGTGAGGAAGGTTTTGTGTTCTGTCCCCTGGCCGACACATACCAGAGTCTTTAAAAATGGTAGTCGCTACTCCAGCTTAGGGCTCAGCATATTAGGAGTTGGACGACTGCTTCGGCCGTTGTCAGTATAATGTGACCGGGTGGGATGTCCTGCAGGCTGTCTTCAGTAATATGTTCAAGGGATGTAGAACTATAATTAAGTCCTACAGTGGTGACCATCTAACGGGTGCGTTGTGTGGACGGATGGACACTTTGTAGCAAGTGAAGAAAAACGTAAAGCAATGTGATCCGATTCACTGAGCATGAATGACTATATCTTTTTTTTATAATTTTCTTAGTTTGGTCTTCATGATGCGTGTTTACCACGATATTTTATTCCCTTTTTAAAGTTGTTTTCATTTGTTAGATATTAATTTAATAGCCATATATCATACCAGTGAGACAGCGAATTGAATAGTATCTTTTGAAAAGCATTTGCTCAAAAGGCGAATGATTTTCAGTCATCACATTGATACATAAAAAAATCCTTACATTCATATTTGTGTCTAACTGAATTTTGCGATGTTTGATACTTAAAATGAAAGTAGACTACTGAATGGTTCTAGCGTCATTTCCAAGAAATATAATAGTAGCCGTGCTGGTTGAGCTGGCCGAAGTGATCATGAAGTGGAGATAATGCATGCGTGTGTATTTTGGGCGGCTGCGGTATGTTTGTGATTGTCTCCTTGTGATAGCGCAGAATTGTGGTCGACTTTATAGTGCTACATTATTGATGCAAACTGCCGAAGACGCCAAGCAAGACACCCCACCCTATCACATTATACTGATACCGGGCGAACGCGTCGTCCCACTCCACTAAGGCTGAGCGCTAAGCAGGAGCAGCAACTGCCATTTATACACTCGACCAGGGGACTGAACTCAAAACCTTCCTCAGAGGGGTGAACGCTCAACTAAAAGCAAAACGTTGAGGCAGTGTATACGGAGACATTAGGAAGAAAGGTTGTTTGATGACCATGCGATGGGGCAGCAAGTGCCATTTTTATCCCCTCCCTGCAAGGCTGATATTTTAAACACATAGGTCAATATATAATAATTCAAAGGAGTGTGACAGGAGTGTGTTGGGCACGGTGTGTAAGTGGACAAAATAGCACCCGACTCGTCCATGTATACCGATGCATCCCAGGTTCGATTGGGTATTTGTTCTTGCTTTTTGAGGAGAGAAAGAAAAGACATTTCGAATAACAATTGACAATTTATTATGGAAAACATAAATATTTACAACAAATTACACATGAACAGTAACAATCAGCCAGCAAATAGTTCTTGCTAAATTATGCACTACACGTACCGACTCCGAATATATATACAATACTAACCCATTCGCTATACCTAAAAGATAACCTAAATTATACCTTGCAAGAGAAAGTGGCAGCACGCAGGAACTCAATTCGTCTCTCACGAGAAAGCAAGCGGTGACTACACGACACAAACATCACCACAGACAGGGTACGTGAACGGGGAACAACAAGGATTACAGTGACGGGTACACACAATACATAGAGACACGTTTGATTTTTTCAGCTTAACATTATACAAATGATAATATCCCCAGATACAGGAGCTTTACAAATGTTATTCTGTATCTTTCAGCAGAATGTTAATTAACGCAACCACATCCTTTCCAAAGGCGAACAATTCCTAAACCAGTAATTTGCCGATTTTGAATTTTTACCAAATTGATACTTTTAAAGAAATATAACATATAGGATGTGATTACAACAATGCATGTATCACTACGCTTAGCTCATGTATGTCAGTATGACAAATTTGGTATCAAAATAAGGGTAAATGTAAACCATGTTAACTTTGAAATTGATTTTCAAATATGCATTAGCCTGTAAAAATTAGTTAGGGCACCTCCTTCACCAAACTTGGTATTATGCAAGGGAATCCACTCCGGCTATCAGTTGATATAATGATGAATAATTTATGCGATTATGGTTATTTTTTTTGTATCTACATATCTACATATATATGTACATAGAAATTGAAGTTGGGCCCGCGAACATAATAATAATAATTATATCATCATTGAAATATTGCATATGCATTTAATTTTCTTACACTTTGAATCTCCTGCAAAATTGTACTCGAGTTTCTTTGGTCTTTTTGTACTCGCAATGGCACCCGGAACCCCTCTTTGAGATAACATAGTAATGGTGAAAATATCGGCGTGTGTGGATAACTCGCCGCTTGAAGTGTCAAATTACGGATTAAAATGAGTGATTATTAATACAACTAAAACATTGAAAGTAAAGCTAAAGGCAACATAATTAAAATCTAGATGGTCATTCTCACTACGTTACATGAACTGTGTTCATATAACGTAGTGAGCATGATCATCTTGATTTTAATTAGACTGAGCTAAAGGTGAATTTAACGAAATATGTGTCGAAAACCTGTATGTCTCAGTTTTCTAGAAAAATTCAAAACTAACTTTACTTATAGATAGCTTAAGAGGGAGGAAATAAATATTCAGACACGTTAGCATAATTTATCGTTTGTTGACATACTTCAGGCTTGTAAATTGACTAAAATTAATCACATTTTGTCTTCATGTAGAAAATGACATAAATATCAAGTGATTAAGATGCCCTTAAGCTTCAAATACTAAATACAATCTACTATACACAGATTAAAGGTGTTTATCAATTACGAGGCTTAGAAGTAGGAAATGAATCACTATAAAATGTTTAAAATGTCTGTATATATCAAAATATCAATTTAAATGAATCTACCGGACATGAATTTGAAGCCGTTTATCCATCATCTCGAGGGTTGCAAATAGGAAATGAGTCACTATAAATTGTTGAAGATGTTCGTATGAATCAATTTATAAACTGAAATCAATCTACCAGACATGACCTTAAAATAAGTCGTATATCCATCGCTATGGCCGAGTGGTTAAGGTCCCGACACTTTATCAATATCCCTCCACCTCGGGGTTGCGAGTTCGAACCCTACGTAAGGCAGTTGACATGGTACTGACCGTAGGCCGGTGGGTTTTCTCCGGGTACTCCGGCTTTCCTCCACCTCCAAAACGTGGCACGTCCTTAAATGACACTGGCTGTTAATAGGACGTTTAACAAATATAAAAAAAAACACAAGAGGTCTTAACGGTCATCTGACTCTAAATTAAATACCCTTATACTATTGTAGTATGCATTCTCTGTAGCAGGTATAGTGGCACGGTTGGCCATGGTGGCCATCTTGGAATTTGGATCAACCTGAAAAATAACAACACTTGATCAAGACTATCTCAGGATCATTTCTGGTAAGTAAGAGCTGAATCCCACAGATGTAATTTGAGAAGAAGTTTGAAATAGGTATCGTTCAGGAAAACCATATGCTACAAAATGGCCGCCGTGGCTGCCATGTCAAAGTTTTTACGAGGCTGAAAAATAACAGCGTTTTGTTGGCTCTCCTTCCTTAACATCCTCACCAATTGTCAGCTCAATGGCACCAGTGGAACTGGAAAAGTTTAAAATGTGTTTTTCAAGATGGCTGCCATGGCGGCCATCTTTGATTTCTGGCGGATCTGCAGAATAACAATACTTGGTCAGGACCATCTCAGGATCCTTTCTGGTAAGTTATAGCTGAATTCCACTGGTGGAATTTGAGAAGAAGTTTGAAATAGGGTTGTTCAGGAAAACCATGATTGTGTAATCATGTTACAAAATGGCCGCCGTGGCTGCCATGTCAAAGTTTTTACGAGGCTGAAAAATAACAACACTTTGTAGGCTTTCCGTCCTTAACATCCTCTCCAATTTCCAGCTCAATGGCACCAGTGAAACTGGGGAAGAAGTTTAAAATGTTTTTCAAGATGGCTGCCATGGCGACCATCTTGGATTTCTGACCTACTTGAAAAATAACAACACTTGCTCAGGATTATCTCAAGAGAATTGCAGGCATGTTTCAGCTCAATCCGACTATTGGAATTTGAGAAGTTTGAAATGTGAAAAGTTTACGCACGGCGGACGGCGCACGCCAACGGATGAAGCATGATGACTATAGCTCATCCTCACCCTTTTGGTCAGATGACCTATTATTCACCCCGATATTAACTAATATGTGTTAAAGATGTCCGTATACTTCCAATTCACATACTGAAAACCGTTTACCAGACAAATAGCTCCTAAGTATGACATGACGACCCTGTAGCGAGTTATCACAAACCAAAGTTATGACTGTCTCGAGCGGTGCGACTCCGGCGTACGAACTGCAGTGATATTCTTCTGTGGTAAGCCTTATAAGAACAGTGACGTCTTCAAAAGCTGACTCTGTAGGTAAAAAATATAAAATGCATTCTCAAGGATTCCATATAAAGTGAATGATTGATATCCATCATAAATATTTACACAAGAAGAAGGATAGGTGGGTACATAGAGGATAATGAATGGTTTCTCGTTGAATAAAACATATTTCACGAGCAAGGCAGAATATTGATGTTTTCAGGTGTGCGAAGCACGAGTGAACAATATTGAAATATTCTGTCATAATGGATATGGATAATCCTGTAGAATACCTTGAAAGATATGGTAATTCAGACTGATGGCACTATATAATTGGCTTAGAATGCGAACCACCTTGTTACAACCTTTACTGTTGAAAAGATGGAAAATACGAAACCATCAACCAAATTCTAACATTAGTAAATGTAAATATTAACTCATAACTTACTTGTTCCTCTCTTCGTCAATATCATAACTTCCTGAATGAAATAAACATCGAGCAAATCCACACTCATCCAGGGATTGGATTCACCCAAACCTATGAAGCAGGCCTTCCCGATTGCATAGCTGGTTGGGTAGCGCATCCCATCAACAACGCTGGCCGCAGACAGGTCCACTTCTAGAGTAGTTGCCTCGATTGAGGACTCCGTAGTAGGTTTTCATAGGGCTATGTTGCCGAGAGTTCCTAAACATTGTCTTTAATTATCTATTATTTCATTTCCTATACACATCAACTGTATGAAATTAATATCACAATTTGATTTAGTTTTTTTTTATATTTCAATGAAACACTTATATTGGTGTAACCCAACTCGTATGATTCTGCTAGGCCCCTGCCATAAGATGAGGGGTAACAAGTGTTGCCTTTGCCCGTGCTGTCCCATTCTTTGACTTTGATTTCAATCAAACATGATCATACTTCGACCAATGTCACACTTGCTTTATATAGGCAAACATCAACCGATTCAATTTTAACACTAAGCAACTTGATACTTGACCGTTCATAGACTCATTTATGTCTTTCAGACATTTTAGCTCACCTACCCCGAAGGGCCGGTGAGCTTAAGCCATGGCGTGGCCTCAGTCGTCCGTCAATATCTCCATTAAAACGCCCTTGAGATCCCCTCCCTATGATCATATATAACATTGTTGGGCATCAACAGATCAACACACAAAAATAGAACCTAGAGTCTTTTCCGACCCTTAGGGAATTACTGGTGGTTATGTGTTTGAAATCGTCGAGATCCCCACCCCATAACCATTTATCGCTGGACTTCAAGAGATAAACACAAAACTTGTGTAAAAAATAGCCCCAGATGTCGTTCCCCACGCTTAGGAAGTCTGGACTTTGTTTTTGGGTTATGTCTTTGAAGCAATTGAGATCCCGATCACATAAATATATATAGCATTGTTCGTCGTCAATAAATAAAGATAATAATCAATTAAATATTAACATTATTTTGACGTTTAGTCAAATCCAACGAAATGAATAATGCAGTGTGGGATGACCACATCACGAAAGTTTTGAAAACATGGTATAAAAGGGTAGGACTGATAAGACAGAGGGGTGGAGGGTGGGGGATTTTAACCCTAACTTTATTGCGGGTGTATAATGATGGATAGACTTATTTCGTTAGTCACAGAAACAGACATTGAACAGGTACGTCTTCCCCACATCAACTAGAAATGGAAAGCAATAGCAAACTGAACAGAACAAGTTATCGTTCTGTTTACCAAATACCGAGAATTACCCGTATCATTTTATTAACATTTATATTAATCATTACTCACTAGTTCTCTCGTAGTATCGCCAACCAGCAACCACTTCTCCATGACTCGAAAACAGTCTGCCAGAGTACTCTTTACATTGCCCATGTCCATAATAGAAAGATAAGCAATTCGAAATCTGGCAGGCGCTGAGACATTCCTGGAATGTCGTTGCATTGATGTCCGTGGTTCCTCCCGAAATGATGTCTACAAATCTGTTGTCTGACGTGTAACCGGGATCTGTGATTGTAAACAGCAGCATTGGAAAAAAAAACGTATGGACAAAAATTGTTATAAAACAACGGCAAAATATAAACAAATTATTCGTTATTCATAAAACGAAGATCTACCATGCGGAAGAAACTATCATTTTGTAATTTGGTTTGGTTTATCGTCCTATTTACAGTTAAGGTCATTTAAAGACGGCCTCCCGTGCGTGCGACTACATGCGTGTTGTGAGTGCGTATGAGTGTTTTGGGAGGCTGCGGTATGTTCGTGTTAAGTCTCCTTGTGATAGGCCGGAACTTTTGCCGATTTATAGTGCTACCTCACTGAAGCATACTGCCGAAGACAACCAGCAGCACACCCCACCTGGTCACATTATACTGACAACGGGCGAACCAGTCGTCCCACTCCAAATACGCTGAGCGCTAAGCAGGAGTAGCAACTACCATTTTTAAAGACTCTGTATGTCTCGACTAGGGGACAGAACCCAAAGCCTTCCTCACAGGGGCGAACGCTCAACTAAAGGCCGAAAGTGAGACAGTGTCAAGGGAGACGTTAGGAAGTAGAAAGATGTTAAGAAAGAAGAGAAAAGATAAGATCCCAAATTTAGTCGCCTCTTACGATCATATGTTTTCTTCGTCCTAATGCATCCCTTAACACTGCCTCGTTTTTGGTCTCCGGTTGAGCGTTTGCCGCCGTGAGGACTTTTCTGTGTTCTGTCGAGACTTGTCAGGCCTTTAAAATTAGAACGTCTACCACTGACCATGTGGGATGTCTTGCAGGCATCCTTCGTCAGTGTAGCTAGACATAAAACAATCTAGGTAGCCATCTAGATAGTTTAAACTTAAACAGCCCACTCACATGTCTTAAATCGTTCAGCAAGATGCTTACTTTTGCAAAGACAAGAAAGGCACTTCTGGGACAGGTTTGACCCCCTTCAAAATTTTGACGGTCTTGAACTTTATCAAAGATTTAGATTTGATAGGGAAGGTGTTATAGTCAGAAATTATGTTAATAATTATTTCTGGTGTACCCCTATATTTTTTTGTTATGTGCAGCATTAAGCGTCTAAAGGGAGACAACTCGAATTTATTCACGGTACAATTATCGATCGGTTTTTGGTGATCACGTGACTTGCTCCTGACACCATTAAAACATCTCGAAGAGTACATCTTGTGTCTCCTGTTTTTCAGGTAAATTATATGGGTTTGAACTAATGCTGAAGATTGTTACTTGGCAGATATATACATGAACATGTTGTTGAATTGTAGAAATGTTTAATTAATGTTGACATTTTGTCAAATGGTAATATTTAGTGTTTGAAGCGAAGCAAAGCTTCGATTACCGAGAACCATGTGCTCGCATGGATGAGGTGTAGTTTTCAGTTGTACTTTTCTCAAAGAAAATGGTATTCTCGACATGTATTTGAGAAGGAACAGTATTTCTTTTGATAAAAGTGTTATTTTAAAGTCAGTAAGAGGTAAAATTCGACTTTATTAGAATTAATTAAATTTTTGAAACTTTTTCATGTTTTCACTGTCCCATGATGCCTGGTAAACATGGCTGCGCCCATGATTTCACCGGAAGTGACAATAAACCATGTAAACAAAAGATTGTCACTTAACTTATAGTAGACAGTATCTATGTAGAATAATTTTCGAAATTATTTTAAGGAAAGAATAGTGTAACCAGGAATTTTAAATGTATTTTCAGAAATATGTTTACTTTAAATTCTTTTGAGTAAATATGTTAAACTACAAAGTTACTAATTGTGCCAACAGTTTATACTGAATGGTTGTGCCAATGATAAATACCATATGTACTTTATGGCAACTGAATACCATATCCAAGTTTTCATTGAGGATATTATTGTCAGTTAGAGTGAAATACTAGTCTAGATATGTACAGGTCAGTTAATTAACAGTGTTCTGTGTTATTACAAGTGTAATTACATAGGTTGTTGATTTTCTATCAGTATTGAAGGTACTCAATGTAGCAATAGCATGAAATCTAGTCTAGTCATGAGAAATATGTGCCAATTATATTTTATTTCAATTTTGAATTGATGTCGTGAAAATACTCAAGTGTTGTGGTAGCAGTGTACAGTAAAAATGCCAAATTCTGAAAAATATGGCACATGCTTTAGATATGTAAACATTGCCAGTTAACCTTACATATAACCTCTAATAAAGTATATATATTTGAAATCTGTACAACATTTGCAATTTTAATAGAGCTCTGAAGGATAAGTAAACTGATATTTTCTGTGATTTTTAGAGCTGTGAATACCATGGTAACAGCTTAAAAAATTCTCAAAAATTGCAAAATATTATGATATTTGACCCAAAATGGCACAATTCTCTACACAATTTTTTTTCTGAAACCTATTTAAAATTAGATATCTCTATCCCAAAGACAGAATTAATCTTGTTTGGACATATGTTGTAAATTAAGTTTTTCCGCTATCTTACCTTTTCTGTGGGCTTCCATTTTGCGCTGTAGGCGAAACTAAATTTCCTGTGTAAACACACGTTCGGAAAATCCGGATATTTAAAATCCGGAACCAATTTATTGATTTTTGTTTTAATAAATGTGAAGCCTGTATGTACTACTTCATACTGGATATACCAATTATAGTGTACATTTATTTTTTCATTTTTTATACATATCATAATACAGGAGTTATTTGCTTAACAAAAAAATTGCCCATGGCCAGGCTGTCTTACTGTGGTGTGCTACCTGTACCCCTAGACAACAAAGCAAACCAAGTCATTTGTATTTTGTATTGTAACATTTATTGTTATGTGACTTGCTCCTGACACCATTAAAACATCTCGAAGAGTACATCTTGTGTCTCCTGTTTTTCAGGTCCTGGTATCTCCCCTCCCCTCCATACCTGGTGTAACAAAGGAATCTTTTTCATTGTTGATATTCTAAAAGATTATAATTATTGCACTTGCATTGAGAGGTAATCACAATCTACCCCACATTTACATGTCATGACCGCATTGCGATATAATGCTACTATGTAGTGGCGATAATTTTAATATTGACCAGTCCACTGTGTCCAGGGTTTCCGGAAAAGAAAATGTCATCACGTTCATCGACAATTCCCGCTGTACAAATCTTTCCTCAAATCCGCTGTATTTTCAAAATATGAACTGCGGAAGGATTCTCCGTATTCTCTCGGTTTTGCTTTTTAGGTCACCTGAAACAGGTGCCCTATTCTAATCGCCTTTTGTCCGTCGTCGTCCGTCCGTAAGCAATTTACATTTTCAACTTCTTCTCAAAAACCACTTAACCAAATTCAATGAGATTTGGCAGACAGCTTCTATGGCTAAAGGTCAACTAAAATTGTGAAATATATGGTCCCCACCCCCAGGGGCCTGAGGGGTGGGGCAAAAAAGGATGAAATTGGCTGAAACTTCAAAAATCTTCTTCTCTACTCACAGATATGGTGATATCACACACGCTTCATAGATGGATGGGTATCAATCTAATTAAAATCTAGATGGTCATTCCCATCACTACGTTACATGAACATCTAACAACATCCCATTAGGGGTCACGTTCTGATGACCTCTGAGATGTGTGTATTTCACTTTCAGGGCGAATTGGCAATTTTTCGATGTCATCGAAGCAAAACATTTCGTCACAGCATGCATCTGAAGCAAACCATTTCGGCACAGTATATAGCTAAATGCTTTCTGTGACGAAATGACTTGAAACAAATTGACAGATTATACAAGCTATGCACTCTAGTCATGCTAATTCGGACATATAAAATTCACTTCCAAGATTCTAGAAGTAGTCATTTGATTGGCTAATCCAAAACGTCACCCTGACGTGACCCCTAATGGGATGTTGTTAGATGTTCATGTAACGTAGTGAGAATGACCATCTAGATTTTAATTAGATTGGAAGGGTATTATAGTGCTTCAAAAATTGTGAAATTCATGACCCTGGAGTCTCACGTTTGCCCCTGGGTTTGGTTTGGTTTAAATTGTTTAACGTCCTATTAACAGCTAATGTCATTTAAGGACGGTCTCCCGTGCGTGCGACATGTGTGCGTGTGGTTTATATCTAGATATGTTTCTTGTCTGATCAGTGGATATCAAGGAATTGCTTTATTTTGCTGTAGAATTGGTACATATGGGTTTTGAGGGATGCTGACCACAGTGGCAATATGAACATTAACGATGAAACTGTACATGCATGGACTTCCAGAAATAATTCAAAACAATGCAATTTTCATAACATAGTTTGATTTAATGTCTCGAAGGCGAAGAAGGCGGTTAAATAAAGATTACCTGTTTCCACTGTGCGTACGCAAATTTTAATTCAGCAATGCGTCCAAAGTTCGCGACTATATATATAAGGCAGCTAATTAATTAACTAAATTTATGCTTACAAAAACTTAAGAATAATAACTTATTGATAAACTTGAG